>NW_027445394.1:0-31385 GCF_048569485.1 Anomaloglossus baeobatrachus | reverse complement strand
CTTCCTTGCACAGGCTAGTGGCTCTGTCGCCGCAGACCAGGAGCTCTCTTCAGTGGTGGCTTCGGCCCCTCTCTCTGTCACAGGGACGCTCCTTCCTGACTCCGTCCTGGGTGATCCTCACCACGGATGCCAGCCTCTCCGGCTGGGGAGCAGTATTTCTCCACCACCGAGCACAGGGCACTTGGACTCCGTCCGAATCAGCCCTCTCGATCAATGTGCTGGAAATCAGGGCTGTTCTTCTAGCTCTCATAGCCTTTCACCACCTGTTGGCGGGCAAGCACATTCGAGTCCAGTCGGACAACGCGACAGCGGTTGCCTACATCAATCACCAGGGCGGGACTCGCAGCCGCCTGGCGATGTTGGAGGTTCAACGAATCCTTCAGTGGACGGAGGACTCCAAGTCCACCATATCCGCAGTCCACATCCCAGGCGTAGAAAACTGGGAGGCCGATTATCTCAGCCGTCAAACCGTGGACAGCGGCGAGTGGGCCCTGCATCCGGCAGTGTTCAGGTCAATCTGCCGCAAGTGGGGCACTCCGGAAGTGGATCTAATGGCATCCCGGCACAACAACAAGGTTCCGGTTTACGTGGCTCGCTCCCACGATCCTCAGGCCTTCGCAGCGGACGCGCTGGTTCAAGATTGGTCCCAGTTCCGTCTGGCCTATGTGTTTCCTCCTCTAGCGCTCTTGCCCAGGGTTCTGCGCAAGATCAGAATGGAGGGCCGTCGGGTCATAATCATTGCTCCAGACTGGCCCAGGCGAGCTTGGTACCCAGACCTGCTCCGTCTGTCCGTAGAAATGCCGTGGCATCTCCCGGACCGCCCAGACCTTCTCTCTCAAGGTCCGTTTTTCCGCCAGAATTCTGCGGCTCTCAGATTGACGGCGTGGCTCTTGAGTCCTGGATCCTGACGGCTTCAGGCATTCCTTCTGAGGTCATCTCCACTATGACTCAGGCTCGGAAGTCTTCCTCGGCCAAGATTTACCACAGGACTTGGAAGATTTTCCTGTCCTGGTGTCGCTTTTCCGGCCATGCTCCTTGGCCGTTCTCCTTGCCGACCATCCTGTCCTTTCTACAGTCCGGTCTGCAGCTAGGACTGTCCCTCAATTCCCTCAAGGGACAGGTGTCGGCTCTGTCGGTATTATTCCAGCGGCGTATCGCCCGACTGGCTCAGGTGCGCACCTTCATGCAGGGCGCATCTCACCTCATTCCTCCTTACCGGCGGCCTTTGGATCCCTGGGATCTTAATCTGGTCCTCACGGCCTTACAGAAACCCCCCTTTGAGCCTCTTAGGGAGGTTCCTTTGTTTAGACTTTCACAGAAAGTGGTTTTCCTAGTAGCCATAACTTCTCTCAGGAGAGTCTCTGATTTGGCTGCGCTCTCTTCGGAGTCACCTTTTTTAGTGTTTCACCAAGACAAGGTGGTTCTCCGTCCGACTCCGGATTTTCTCCCTAAGGTGGTGTCTTCTTTCCACCTTAACCAGGACATTTAGTTGCCTTCCCTTTGTCCGGCCCCTGTGCATCGCTTTGAGAAGGCGTTGCATACCTTGGATTTGGTGCGGGCGCTCCGAATCTATGTGTCACGCACCGCCGCTTTTAGGTGGTGCACCTCACTTTTTGTGCTAACCACGGGTCAGCGCAAGGGTCTCTCGGCTTCTAAACCGACCCTAGCTCATTGGATTAGGTCGGCCATCTCCGATGCCTACCAGTGTTCTCAGGTGCCCCCACCGCCAGGGATTAAGGCGCACTCGACCAGAGCTGTCGGTGCCTCCTGGGCTTTCAGGCACCAGGCTACGGCTCAGCAGGTTTGTCAGGCTGCCACTTGGTCTAGTCTGCACACCTTTTCGAAGCACTACCAAGTGCATGCTCATGCTTCGGCAGATGCGAGTTTGGGCAGACGCATCCTTCAGGCGGCTGTCGCCCATTTGTGAAGTTAGGTTTTGCCTACTTCTCAGTTTGGTTTATTTCCCACCCATGGACTGCTTTGAGACGTCCCATGGTCTGGGTCTCCCATAAGGAACGATGAAGAAAAAGAGAATTTTGTTTACTTACCGTAAATTCTTTTTCTTATAGTTCCGACATGGGAGACCCAGCACCCTCCCTGTTGCCTGTTGGCAGTTCTTGTTCCGTGTGTTTCACCGGCTGTTGTTGTAGACAGAGGTTCCGGTTTTTCCGAGTTTTACTCTATCTCTACTTATGGGTGGATGTCCTCCTTCAGCTTTTGCACTGAACTGGTTAGATTGTCATCCAGGGGGTGTATATAGCCCGGAGGGAGGAGCTACACGTTTGAGTGTAGTACTTTGTGTGTCCTCCGGAGGCAGAAGCTATACACCCATGGTCTGGGTCTCCCATGTCGGAACTATAAGAAAAAGAATTTACGGTAAGTAAACAAAATTCTCTTTTTCTTTGTCGCTCTATTGGGAGACCCAGACAATTGGGTGTATAGCTACTGCCTCCGGAGGCCACACAAAGTATTACACTTAAAAGTGTAAGGCCCCTCCCCTACTGCCTATACACCCCCCGTGGGATCACGGGCTCCTCAGTTTTCATGCTTTGTGCGAAGGAGGCTAACATCCACGCATAGCTCCACTGTTTAGTCAGCAGCAGCTGCTGACTTTGTCGGATGGAAGAAAAGAGGGCCCATACTAGGGCCCCCAGCATGCTCCCTTCTCACCCCACTTTTGTTGGCGGTGTTTGTTAAGGTTGAGGTACCCATTGCGGGTACGGAGGCTGGAGCCGACATGCTGCTTTCCTTCCCCATCCCCTTAGGGCTCTGGGTGAAGTGGGATCCTATCGGTCTCCAAGTACAGGAGACCGTGCTCCGTCCACAACCCCTGGGAATCTGCTGGACATGGAGCTGAGTATCGTCAGGGACAGGGCCCTGCTACATTAAGGTACTCTGGGTCCCCGTACAGATCGCGCACACACACCAGCATTGCTGGGTGTGTTAGTGCGCCGGGGACAGCAGCGCGGCGCGCTGGTGCTTTACTCACTGCAGCTTTGCTGAGTGAGTTTCTGTATTAGGAACTGCCGCGCCGGCCGCGGCTGGCGGTTTTTTACACTGCGGCGCGGCTGGGACGTGTGGTGCGCCGGGGACTTCCGCGCTGGCCGTGCTTATACGACGGCCGCGCTTATAAATCGAGTCCCCGGCTTTTGCGGCCTAGTTCCGTTTCGTTCCCGCCCCCAGGCCTGCCAGTCAGGGGAAGGGCGGGACGCTGGTCAGAACGTCAGCGCCGAGGGCTGGAGTCTGCTTAGCATACTCCAACCCCCCTCACTAGGCACAGTGGGACGCTAGTTTCCCGCACTTTGTCTGGGGCACGCCCACGGCCCGCCCCTCTTCACAGGACGCCGGCAGCCATTCCTGTTTGCAGTCTGAGTGGAGAAGGGACACGAGCTCTGGGAGACCCAGGCACGGGATTCTGGCGGTCACACACCCGCTTTTCAGCGGGCGGTAAGCAGCCCTCGAGGGCTCACCCCACTAGTGCCGCAGTGTTCATTTGTACTTTATGCTTGTATGATACATTGCATTGTACGGTCGCTATTCTTGGCTATATACCCTCCTAGATTGCTAGACAACAGCATGTCGTCCGCAAAAAGCAAAGGGGCCAAGACACAGGCTTTCTATGCTACTTGTACCGCATGTAAGGCTGTTCTACCGGCAGGTGCCACTGACCCCCATTGTGTGCAATGTTCGGCCCCTGTAGCACTTGCTCTGCCGGGGCCTCTGCTAGAGGTGGCCCAAGGAGAACCACCTGTGAACACTGTCCAGGTGACAGGGACGGAGTTTGCAGTTTTTGCTGATAGACTGTCGGTGACTATGTCTAAAATCCTTGAGACTTTGCAGTCCAGACCGGTAACTCAGACCATGGGCACTGTTGATTCAATGCTCCCTGGTTCCCCTCTTTTGGAACACATCCGTGCTCCGGGGGGGTCCCATGCATCCCGGGGTGATGGCTCTGACACGGACGACAGTCCCAGACAGCCTAAGCGAGCTCGCTATGAGCGACCCTCGACTTCATCACACTGGTCAGGGTCCCAGCAGGAAGGCTCTCTGTTTGATGAGACAGAGGTTGCTGATCAGGATTCTGATCCTGAGACCGCTCTCAATCTGGATACACCTGATGGGGACGCAATGGTGAACGATCTCATAGCGTCCATCAATAAAATGTTGGATATTTCTCCCACAGCTCCTCCAGTGGAGGAGTCAGCTTCACAGCAGGAGAAATTCCATTTCAGGTATCCTAAGCGTAAATTGAGTACTTTTCTGGACCACTCTGACTTTAGAGAGTCAGTCCAGAAACACCACGCTTATCCAGATAAGCGTTTCTCCAAACGTCTTAAGGATACACGTTATCCCTTTCCCCCTGACGTGGTCAAAGGCTGGACCCAGTGTCCAAAGGTGGATCCCCCAATCTCCAGGCTTGCGGCTAGATCCATAGTTGCAGTGGAAGATGGGGCTTCACTTAAAGACGCCACTGACAGACAGATGGAGCTCTGGTTGAAATCCATCTATGAAGCTATCGGCGCGTCGTTTGCTCCAGCATTCGCAGCCGTATGGGCACTCCAAGCTATTTCAGCTGGTTTGGCGCAGATTGACACTGTCACACGTACATCTGTTCCGCAAGTAGCGTCCTTAACCTCTCAAATGTCTGCATTTGCGTCTTACGCTATTAATGCTGTCCTGGACTCTACAAGCCGTACGGCAGTGGCGTCCGCCAACTCCGTGGTTTTACGCAGAGCATTGTGGTTAAGGGAATGGAAGGCAGATTCTGCTTCCAAGAAGTGCTTAACCAGTTTGCCATTTTCTGGTGACAGACTGTTTGGTGAGAGATTGGATGAAATCATTAAACAGTCTAAGGGTAAGGATTCATCCTTACCTCAGCCCAGACCAAATAAACCCCAACAGAGGAAGGGACAGTCGAGGTTTCGGTCCTTTCGAGGCTCGGGCAGGTCCCAATTCTCCTCGTCCAAAAGGACTCAAAAGGATGAGAGGAGCTCAGATTCTTGGCGGGCCCAGTCACGCCCAAAGAAAGCAGCCGGAGGAACCGCTACCAAAGCGGCTTCCTCATGACTTTCGGCCTCCTCTCTCCGCATCCTCGGTCGGTGGCAGGCTCTCCCGCTTTGGCGACATTTGGCTGCCACATGTCAAGGACCGTTGGGTGAGAGACATTCTGTCTCACGGGTACAGGATAGAGTTCAGTTCTCGTCCTCCAACTCGATTCTTCAGAACTTCTCCGCCTCCCGGCTGAGCCAATGCTCTTCTGCAGGCGGTGTGCTCTTTAAAGGCAGAAGGAGTGGTGATCCCTGTTCCTCTTCAGGAGCAAGGTCACGGTTTTTACTCCAATTTGTTTGTGGTGCCAAAAAAGGACGGGTCTTTCCGTCCTGTTCTGGACCTAAAACTGCTCAACAAGCATGTGAAAACCAGGCGGTTCCGGATGGAATCCCTCCGCTCCGTCATCGCCTCAATGTCTCAAGGAGATTTCCTAGCATCAATAGACATCAAGGATGCTTATCTCCACGTGCCGATTGCTCCAGAACACCAGCGTTTTCTACGCTTCGTTATAGGAGACGAACACCTTCAGTTCGTAGCCCTGCCTTTCGGTCTGGCGACAGCCCCAAGGGTCTTCACCAAGGTCATGGCAGCAGTAGTAGCAGTCCTGCACTCTCAGGGTCACTCTGTGATCCCTTACTTGGACGATCTACTTGTCAAGGCACCCTCTCAAGAGGCATGCCAACACAGCCTGAACGTTGCGCTGGAGACTCTCCAGAGTTTCGGGTGGATCATCAACTTTTCAAAGTCAAATCTGACCCCAACCCAATCGATAACATACCTTGGCATGGAGTTTCATACTCTATCAGCGATAGTGATGCTTCCGCTGGACAAACAGCGTTCACTACAGACAGGGGTGCAATCTCTCCTTCAGGGCCAGTCGCATCCCTTGAGACGCCTCATGCACTTCTTGGGGAAGATGGTAGCAGCAATGGAGGCAGTCCCTTTCACGCAGTTTCATCTGCGTCCATTACAATGGGACATTCTCCGCCAATGGGACGGGAAGTCGAAGTCCCTAGACAGGAACGTCTCCCTTTCTCAGGCGGCCAAGGATTCTCTTCAGTGGTGGCTTCTTCCCACCTCATTGTCAATAGGAAAGTCTTTCCTACCCCCATCCTGGGCGGTGGTCACAACGGACGCGAGTCTATCAGGGTGGGGAGCAGTTTTTCTCCACCACAGGGCTCAAGGTACGTGGACTCAGCAAGAGTCCACCCTTCAGATCAATGTTCTGGAAATCAGAGCAGTGTATCTTGCCCTACAAGCCTTCCAGCAGTGGCTAGAAGGCAAGCAGATCCGAATTCAGTCGGACAACTCCACAGCGGTGGCATACATCAACCACCAAGGAGGGACACGCAGTCGGCAAGCCTTCCAGGAAGTCCGGCGGATTCTGACGTGGGTGGAAGACACGGCATCCACCATATCCGCAGTTCACATCCCGGGCGTAGAAAACTGGGAAGCAGACTTCCTCAGTCGCCAGGGTATGGACGCAGGGGAATGGTCTCTTCACCCGGACGTGTTTCAGGAAATTTGTCGCCGCTGGGGGAGGCCGGACGTCGACCTAATGGCGTCCCGGCACAACAACAAGGTCCCGGCCTTCATGGCACGGTCTCACGATCTCAGAGCTCTGGCGGCGGACGCCTTAGTTCAAGATTGGTCGCAGTTCCGGCTGCCTTATGTGTTCCCACCTCTGGCGCTGTTGCCCAGAGTGCTAAGCAAGATCAGGTCCGACTGCCGCCGCGCCATCCTCGTCGCTCCAGACTGGCCAAGGAGGTCGTGGTACCCGGATCTGTGGCATCTCACGGTAGGACAACCGTGGGCAATACCAGACCGGCCAGACTTGCTGTCTCAAGGGCCGTTTTTCCATCAGAATTCTGCGGCCCTGAGCCTGACTGTGTGGCCATTGAGTCCTGGATCCTAGCGTCTTCAGGATTATCTCAAGAGGTCATTGCCACCATGAGACAGGCTAGGAAACTATCCTCTGCCAAGATCTACCACAGGACGTGGAAGATATTCTTAACTTGGTGCTCTGCTCAGGAAGTTTCCCCCTGGCCATTTGCTTTGCCTACGTTTCTTTCCTTCCTGCAATCCGGGTTGGAAAAAGGTCTGTCGCTCGGCTCCCTTAAAGGACAAGTCTCTGCGCTATCTGTATTTTTTCAGAAGCGCCTAGCACGACTTCCTCAGGTACGCACGTTCCTGCAAGGGGTTTGTCATATCGTCCCTCCTTACAAGCCCTGGGATCTGGGATCTGAACAGGGTTCTAATTGCTCTCCAGAAGCCGCCTTTCGAGCCTTTGAGGGATGTTTCCCTGTCTCGCCTTTCACAGAAAGTGGCCTTTCTAGTAGCGGTCACGTCTCTTCGGAGAGTGTCCGAGCTAGCAGCGCTGTCATGCAAATCTCCCTTCCTGGTGTTTCACCAGGACAAGGTGGTTCTGCGCCCGATTCCGGAGTTTCTCCCTAAGGTGGTATCCCCCTTTCATCTCAATCAGGATATCTCCTTACCTTCTTTGTGTCCTCGTCCAGTTCATCAATGTGAAAAGGATTTGCATTTGTTGGATCTGGTGAGAGCACTCAGAATCTACATTTCTCGTACGGCGCCCCTGCGCCGCTCGGATGCACTCTTTGTCCTTGTCGCCGGCCAGCGTAAAGGGTCGCAGGCTTCCAAATCCACCCTGGCTCGGTGGATCAAGGAACCAATTCTTGAAGGCTACCGTTCTGCGGGGCTTCCGGTTCCCTCAGGGCTGAAGGCCCATTCTACCAGAGCCGTGGGTGCGTCCTGGGCATTACGGCACCAGGCTACGGCTCAGCAAGTGTGCCAGGCGGCTACCTGGTCGAGTCTGCACACTTTTACCAAGCATTATCAGGTGCATACCTATGCTTCGGCGGACGCCAGCCTAGGTAGACAAGTCCTTCAGGCGGCGATTGCTCACCTGTAGAAAAGGGCCGTTTTTATGGCCCTATCACGAGGTATTATTTTACCCACCCAGGGATTGCTTTTGGACATCCCAATTGTCTGGGTCTCCCAATAGAGCGACAAAGAAGAAGGGAATTTTGTTTACTTACCGTAAATTCCTTTTCTTCTAGCTCTAATTGGGAGACCCAGCACCCGCCCCTGTTTTTTTGTATACACATGTTGTTCATGTTGAATGGTTTCAGTTCTCCGATATTCCTTCGGATTGAATTTGCTTAAACCAGTTTATTGGCTTTCCTCCTTCTTGCTTTTGCACTAAAACTGAGGAGCCCGTGATCCCACGGGGGGTGTATAGGCAGTAGGGGAGGGGCCTTACACTTTTAAGTGTAATACTTTGTGTGGCCTCCGGAGGCAGTAGCTATACACCCAATTGTCTGGGTCTCCCAATTAGAGCTAGAAGAAAAGGAATTTACGGTAAGTAAACAAAATTCCCTTCTTTGTCAATATAGTGTGTAATAGGTTCTGCTTCTTCCAATGGTGAGAATTGGAGTTTGCTCCTTTGCTGATGTGTAACTATGTGCGTGAGATTTCTAATCAATCGGTTTTGGTATAAATTTCAGCAAACCCCAAAAAGAAGACGGTCAAAATGAGAAATCGGGAGACAGTCCATCCCTGTCAGAAGCCAAGGTAAGCACTAAATATAGCTGTCATTTTGGTAGCTTTATTATTATAAGGCTCTGTCTGTGGTGTAACCCTTACCTCTGGAGTTATGGTATTTGTTACTGCAAAAGCTACAGATACCTGAACTCAGACGGGTTCTTGGGTAATCTGAAAATACCAAGTTTTTACCCAATCTTCAACTCTTTCAGAAATAGAAAGTAAAGGAGGATCTGTGCCGCCCCCATGCCAGAAGCCAAGCTGCTCGGATCAGGATCCGCGGTGGCTCGAGGGGTCTCCGGACCCGGGGTCGTGCGGCCACTCAAATGAAGGGGGTATTTACATGGGATTGTGTTAGAGTTCGTGACGCCACCCGTGGTATGTAGTAATTTGGAGTACCACCACTGCAGTTGGGAGTACCCGGGGGTGATGGAATGGGGCAGCCAGGTGTTAGAACCCTCCATGGGTAGGGGGATGCCCCGGGACTCGGTAATGGCGAGGGGGGAGTGTCGTTGGGTGCGAAGGGGGTCACTTGCGTACTCAGTCCATTAAGCTGACACCAACAACTGGATAAACCAAAGTTCTGGATACCGTTGCCGCTGAGGGGAGCTAGTTCGGGTCCCGTCCCCAATGGTGCTGCCTGGCGATCCGTGACCTGCCTCCTGGCACTAAGTTTACTTCTCTGTTGGTCCCGGTAGTATGGAACTTGCCAGCTCCCGCTCCCCACTGTGGCTAAGTGTGGGAGCTTGCTCTCAGGGTTCACGCTTGGGATTTTCTGTTTTAGTGGAAAGTGCTATCCCACTCGTTGCGCTAGTACCCCGATTTTGGAGCGGGTGGAGAGCGGATCTTGAAGGCTCCATTCTCGTCGGGTAAATTGCCAAGTTGCCTGAAGCTACTCCCTGACCTAGGGTCCATGTACCCCGTCTTGTCCTGGTCCCAGCCCGGTGATGGTGCAAGGCCGCCGGCTATCCTCCTCGACAGTTCCGTGCCCCTTGCCATGATCCCCTAGCCCAGACCACCGTCTGCTACCTAGATAGTTTCCTAGGAGCCCGGCTCCTGACCTCCTCTCTCCTTCACTTCCAACACACCTCTCTCCACTCCTGACACTCCTGTCCTCCTCTAACCAACCCCCCAAGTGGGCGACCCTATTCCACTCCGGCAGTCCACTGGTGTGTCTGGTGGTTGTGGTGCAGAGTGTACGTAGGATTTAATTAGCTGATGTAGGCAACACCATGTAGTTGGGGACCCATAACCAAGAAGGAGGTGGATATTGCACAGGAGGGCAGATAGTGCAATACCCTGTGACGACATGATAGTCCAGGGGCGTCACGGATCCAACATTTTTCCAAAAAGACGTGTTTACTAGAATTTCTGTTTTGGATCTCCCAACTTTCCCTTTTAGGCTGGTGACTACTGCGATCCTCGCATGACACTCGGCTCACGCTGGCAGCACAGCGGGAGTCGAGTGTCACTGCGACTGAGGTCTGATCTTGCGATCGGACCAACAGCTGCGGGGGCGGGCCAACTCTGAGGAGGGGCGGGCCAGCACTGAAGAGGGTAGGGCCGACGCTGAAGAGGAGAGGGAGGGATTTATCTCCCTCTCTCCTCCTTTGCCGGCTATTCCCATTCTCGCTCTGCACCAATGTCCTGCGAGTGCAGTGTGATGTTTCTCTTGCTCCATAGACTTGAATGGGTGTGAGAGAAACAGACTTGCATTGCACCCACAGCATGCTGCAACTATTTTCTCCGTCCGATTAGGGCTGAGAAAATAATCGCTCATGGGTGCTGGCACATAGGTTAATATTGGTCCGAGTGGAATGCTATGTTTTATCGCATTCCACTCGCTCCGATTTTCATGCCGTGTGTCTTAGGCCTTAAGGCTGCTTTACACACAACGATATCGCTAGCGATCTCGTTAGCGATGTGACACGCCAGATCACAGATACGATTTGTCGAGATCACACATAGGTCGTTTTTTGTAACGCCGATCACATGTGCGATCTAGGCAAATCGTATCTGCGATCTGGCGTGTCACATCGCTAACGAGATCGCTAGCGATATCGTTGTGTGTAAAGCAGCCTTTAGTCATATAATTTGTAACATCACCGGACCACACAGCAGGTTCTTCACCTCTTATCTCTCTGTTCCAGTATAATACATCTCTCCAAGAACATTCCCATGTACCTGTACTGTTATTATGTACATATTCTCCTTGCAATTTGTAGTATGGACCGTCTGCAGGTGCAATTCGTAGAAATGGCAGCTTTTGTCCTTTAGGTCATGGACTGATTTGGACACAAATGAGACATTATTGAACAACACTTTACACAGTCTCTACCATTCTTTCCCAGTAAAATGTCTGGTAAAACCTCATTATACACATCTCAGCTGATGCAGAACCTCATTATACACAAACCTCACCTGATGAAGAACCTCATTATACACACCTCAGCTGCTGTATGATCTCATAATTCACCTCAGCTGCTAATGTTGCATTATACTGATAGAATGGCTTTCATACCTACACTATACCATTGCATGTGATGTGCAGACAGCAGTGATGCTATGTAACGTATGAGTAGAGATGAGCGGACCCAAACCTTAAAGTTTGGTATTGGTATGGAACATAGAATATACAAAAAAAACAATCAGTGTTTAAGTCGGGTGCTGTGCGTATGCTGAGCACCCAGTAAAACATTTCTGTGCTGAGGTACACTCAGTGCTCGGGTACGCTCAGAGCTCAGGTACTCTTAGTGCTCGGGTACGGTCGGTGCCCAGTCCTTTCTGAGCTGCTTGCAGTGTGTGAACGCCTTGTACTGGGGGTAACGACTTGCAGTGTGTGAACGCCTTGTACTGGGGGTAACGACCATGTGATCAGATGTAGTGCGGACCAAAAAAAACCTCCACCTACTCGCCCGAGGAAGTGATTTGTGTATGGTTGGCTGCATGTGGGCGGAGACTCAAATTACCAATCAGTGTATTTCAAATGAGGTTCAGGTGAAGTTTGGGTCCAGAACAGAACTTTTTCTAAAGTCCGGCTGATCCCGCCGAACCAAACTTTCATAGGTCTATAATCCATATGCTCTCTAGCAAACTACAGACGGACCCGGACATGAACTGGCTTAACCAGGGGGACATGTCTGGCAATGCAGGATCGGAGTCCCTGGTGGCGCAGTGTGTTACTGATGGTAGACTTTGTTTTGGGGGTCCCAGCTCTATGCAGGTCATTCACTAGGTCCTTCGTGTGGTTTTGGAATCACTGTTCTTGTGATCATTTTGACCCCACAGGGTGAGATCTTGCATGGAGCCCCAGATCGAAGGAGATTATCAGTGGTCTTGTATGTCTTCCATTTTCATATGATTTCTCCCACAGTTGGTTTCATCACACCAAGCTGCTTGCCTAGTGCAGATTGTCTTCCCAGCCTGGTGAAGGGCTACAATTTTTTTTTTCTGGTGTCCTTCGACAGTTCTTTGGTCTTCACCTTATTGGAGTTTGGAGTGTGACTGTTTGCCGTTGTGGACAGGTATCTTTTGTACTGATAACTTCAAACAGGTGCTATTACTACAGGTAATGATTGGAGGACAGAGGAGCCTCTTAAGGCTGGGGCCACACTGGGCACTACTGCGATGCTCGCATGAGACTCTGCTCGCGCTGGCAGCACAGCAGCAGCCGAGTGTCATACGAGTGTGCCTGCATCTGAGGTCCGATCATGTGATAAGACCTCAGCTGCAGGAGGCGGGCTGGCACGGAGGAGGGGAGGGAGGGATTTCTCTCCCTCTCTCTCCTCCGTAGTCGGCTATTGCCATTCTCGCACTGCACTGGCAGTACACCGGTGTACCGCGAGTGCAGTGCGATTTTTCTCTCGCCCCATTCACCTGAATGGGTGCGAGAGAAAGAGTCTCAGCTTACAATCGCAGCATGCTGAGATTGTTTCCTCGGTCCGATTAGGGCTGAGAAAATAATCGCCCATGTGTGCTGACACACAGGCTAGAATTGGTCCGAGGGGAATGCGAATTTTATCGCACTCCACTCGCACCGATTTTCTCGCCGTGTGGCTTAGGCATAAAGAAGAAGTTACAGGTCTGTGAGAGCCAGAAATCTTGCATGTTTTTAGATGACTAAATACTTATTTTCCACCATAATTTACAAACAAAATCTTATCAAAACAGACAAGGTGATTTTCTGGATGTTTTCTCATTTTGTCTCATAGTTGTGGTCTACCTATGATGTCAATTACAGGCCTCTCTCATCTTTTTAAGTGGGAGAACCTGCACAATTGGTAATTAAATACTTTTTTTCCCCACTGTAGATACTATGTAAAGAGATAGATACTGTATAACGAGATAGACAGACATTTAGATAGATCATTATTATATATAGGGTTAGATAAATGGATAGCTAGATAAATAAATAATAGAAGGAGGATGAATAGATAGTTACAGGTCTAAGCATTTCAAGCAGATAGAGCTTCAAATAATGGCATGATTAAGAGCAGTCTAACAGCCCACATCTAGCCCACCCGTAGCGAGCACAAACACCGAGCAGCGCCGGCTGCCCCTGCACAGAGCAGCGCCCACAGCCCCAGCACTAGGCTGCAGTGAACATCTGGGCCTCCCCACCTCCTGTGACCCTGCTCCACCACTGCTGCCACCCCACCTCCCCGGTAAGACACCACCGGATTATTAAACAAACCCCATATATTTTCATCTTTATATTTGGGGTGCGTCTTATAAAATGAAAAATACGGTAGATAGAGGGAGAGCTAAATAGATGCTATAGAACGAGATAGACAGACAGATAGATAGAATAAAGGAGGATAGATAGAGATGGATAGATAAATAGATGGATAGATAGAGGGATACATAGATAGAAAAAAGGAGCATAGATGGATAGAAGAAAGGAGGATAGATAGCTAGTATATAAAGGGATAGATAGATTGAATAAAGGAGGATAGAGATATATAGATAGACAGATAATAGATGGATAGATAGATAAAGGGATAGAGGGTTAGATTATAGAAGAAAGGAGGATATATAGATAGATAATAGATAGTATATAAAGGGATAGATTGATAAATAGATGGAGGATAGATAGAGAGATGATAGATAGAGGGATACATAGATAGAAGAAAGGAGGATACATGTATAGAAAAAAGGAGGATTGATAGATAATCTAATAAATAAAGCTGAGTGTGTGTGTGTGTGTGTGTGTGTGTGTGTGTGTGTGTGTGTGTGTGTGTATGTCCGGGATTGGCATCTGCACCATCGCAGCTACAGCCACAACATTTTGCACACTCACACTTCTAGACCCGAGAGCGTAATAGGCTATGTTTTGAGGGGAAATTTTAACCCCGCGCTTTACAGTTATTCACCAAAAAACCTGCCTCCATTAAAGCGAATGGAGCTGGGAGCCACAGTGCAGCCAGAACTTCAGAAGAATGCGCAGCCACGCTCTTATATGGAATGTTGGCATGTCACAATGCAGCCAGGGAAAGAGGCAGACACAGACAGGGAAAGAGGTAGACACAGACAGGGTAAGAAACAGACAGAGACAGACACAAAGAGACAGACTGACAGGGAAAGAGACAGACACAGACAAAGAGACAGAAAGACACAGGGAAACAGACAGGGAAAGAAAGGGAAAGAGAGACAGGGTAAGAGACAGACAAAGAGACAGACACAGGGAAAGAGACAGAGGGAGAGAGGGAAAGAAACAGACAGGGAAAGAGACAGACAGGGAAAGTGACAGAGATAGATAGACAGACAGGGAAAGAGATTGAGACAGACAGGGAAAGAGACAGACAAAGAGATAGAGAGAGAGACAGAGAGATATATACAGAGGGGGAGACAGACAGAGAATGGGAGAGAAACAGAGAGACAGTTACTATCCCGGGCGTTAATATATTCTATTTATACATTCTGTCCCGGGAATGTTAATACATTCTATTTTGTTAACAACAGTTATTAACCCGGGCGAAGCCGGGTAGTACAGCTAGTAGTATATAAAGGGATAGATAGATGGATAAATAGATGGAGGATAGATAGACAGAGAGATGATAGAATAAAGGAAGATAGAGAGATGGCTAGATAGAGGGATACATAGAAGAAAGGGGGATAGATGGATAGAAGAAAGGAGGATAGATGGATAGAAGAAAGGAGGATAGATAGCTAGTATATAAAGGGATAGATAGATAGATAGATATTGCACACTATACAGGACACACACACATCCTGTACATAACATGACACATACAGACAGCACATAATACATTACACATATGACACCGCACGTTATGCTCCTCTATGTAGCTGTTTTCTTTTTCCAAAGGAAAGGAGGCACCACTCCCCCATCTCTCTGGTAAAGATGGGAACAGACAGGACACAGAGCCCACAGGAGGGGAGGGCATCCCCTGCTGGAACCTGTGCACAGCAGGAGCAACAAATGAAACTCAGTTGCTGCTCCCTTTGGCACCCCCTTTGTATTCTGCCTGCCGGCACCCTGTGCGATCGCACCAGTTGCACATAGCTAAAGCCGGCCATGATGGTAGTGACGAATCATGTGCTGACCCCTGTCGCTTTCATGATGTATTTCCTGTCAGAGCCGACAGCGCTGGCACTCACAGGAAAGAACCATTTCTGCTAATCAGAGCTGTTTAGCTCTAATCATCAGAAATACAGAAGCAATCAGACACTGCAGTGATAAAGTCCTCTAGAGGGACTAGTAAAACAAAGAAAAAATGTATAAAAAAATGTTTTGAACAATATGAAAAAATAAACCCTAAAAATTTGTCACCCCCCCCATTCGCCCCATTGAATATATGAAAATAGAAGTTAAAAAATATACCCATATTTGGTATTGCTGCATTCAGAAAGGCCCAATCTATCAAAATATACCGTATTTTTCGGACTATAAGACGAACCGGACCATTAGACGCACCCTGGCTTTAGAGCAGGAAAATAGGAAAATAAAATTTTAAGCGAAAAATGGAGTCATGACACACTGTTATGGGTCGAGGATCTGCTGCTGACACTATTATGGGGGTAATGTCCCCAAATTCTCTACTAAGGTACCCCATCCTGGTAATGATCCTCATGCCTTGTATATACAGTATCCTGCTATATATCCCATCCTGGCATATGGTCCCCTCCTGCTATATACGGTAACCCATCCTGGCAAATACCCCCAACCTGCTATATACCCCCATCCTGCTCATATACCCCAATCCTGCTCATATACCCCCATCCTTCTCATATACCCCCATCCATCCTGCTATACACCCCCATCCTGTGGCACATAAAAAAAAAAACGTTTATACTCACCTCACTCCCTGCAGCATCGCTCTTCCTCCGTCTGTGTCAGCGGCAGCGCCGCAGAGAGGAGCCGTCCTCGTTCCCTTGCAGCATCGCAATGTCCTCCTGGCTGCCGGCGGCCGCTGAGTGGAGCCGTCCCCGTTCCCCTGCAGCATCACGATGTCCTCCTGTCTGTGCCGGCGGCTGCGTGTGAACACGTGCGCACAACGATGACGTCATCGCTGTACGCACCGCTAGTCTCCACTCAGCGGCCGCCACCGTCAGCCAGGAGGAGATTGCGATGCTGCAGGGGAACGGTGATAGGTGAATATACTAATTCACTGCACCCCACGCTGATGATAATGTGCGGGGGGCAGTGAATACAGCCGCACATGATCACTCCAGGCTGTAGTTGCCAGGGTGATCATGCGGGCGGCTGTTTATCCCCCGCCCATCATCCCGCCCACCTGTCAGCGCCGACTTCAGCGCTGAAAGATGGGCGGGAGGATGGGCGTGCATATTAAATTAGCAGTTCCACGTGGTCACGGCAGGCGCTGCTGCAGCCTGCTCGTGCCCCCGATGACCCGCTCCACCGCAGCACCCTCATTCCCCGCAGCCCTACATTCAGACTATAAGACGCACCCCCCCACTTTCCCCCAACATTTGGGGGGAAAAAAGTGCGTCTTATAGTCCGAAAAATACGGTAAATTAATCTGATTAGTATATGATGTGGTGAGAAAAAAAATGTCAAACACCAAAATTAAGTTTTTTGGTTGCGGAAAAAGTTTTTAAAAATGCAATAATTGGCACTTAAAACGTGGTATGTGTACAAAAATGGTATGATGAAAAACGCCAGCTCAAAACATAAAAAATAATCAGTCACAGAGCCCCAAATCACGAAAAATAAGAAGAATATGGGTCTCAGAAAAATGGTGCCAAAAGTGCGTTTTTTTGTTTGTTTTTTTGTCAAACTTCTGAATTTTTTGAATTTCTTAGATAAAGGTAAAACTATAAATGTTTTGGTATCAACGAACGCATACTGGCCTGAGGCATCATATGGACACATCAGTGTTACCATAGAGTGAACACGGTGACTAAAAGACCCCAAAACCAATCGTGCAATTACACTGTTTTTGCAATTTCACCACACTTGGAATTTTTTTTCCAATTTTCCAGTACACTATATGGTAAAACTAATGATTTCTTTCAAAAGTACAACTCTCAAACGTACAACCCTCAAAAAGCAACCCCGCATATGACAAGATTGACAGCTCAAAAAAAAAAAAAAAATTATGGCTCACTGAAAAAGAGGAGGAAAAAACGGAAAATCGCCCGCTGGTGAAGGGGTTGACACCATGCTCATCCTTCACATTTTAGGCAAAGTATCCATTTCCTTTGTTTCAAATATCTCCTAAATGTACCTACTACTTTGAATATGCACCAAACAATCTAATTATGCTTTTATCTAAGACTAACATCCTCAATAAACCAAACATCCCGCTCCCGTCTCCATGACTTTTCTCAGGCTGCACCAATTCTCTGGAATACACTACCCAGGGCAATTTGATTACTCTCAAATACCCACAGTTTTAACCTCTTCACCAGGCAACCTGTTTCCACCCTCCAGACTAGGCCAATTTTATCAATTCTGACTAGCCTCACTTTATAAGGTAGTACCAGTGCTTCTTAATAAATTAGACTATCATCCAAAAGTTAATTAATTTCAGTTATTAAATACAAAAAGTGAAACACATATTATACAGAGATCTATTTCAAGTGTTTATTTCTGTTAATGTTGATGAAAACCCAAAAGTCATTATCTCAGAAAATTAGAATTACCACAAAACATCTGCAGAGGCTTCCTAAGCATTTAAAATGGTTTCTAAAGCTGGTACAGTAGGCTACACAAGCCAGGGGAGGACTGCTGATGTAACGTCCTGGACTAGCCAGGTAGTCACAGATAGACCCCCGAATTAAACCTGTCCCTCAATAAGGTAACATCAGCCAACCTTTAAAACCCTAGTCACCACTCTCAGGGTTGGATGGACACACCAGAGGGCGTGACCAGTTGGTTGGTGCACACCCACCTAAAGGCTACTTTACACACTGCGATATCGGTCCCGATATCGCTAGTCTGGGTACCCGCCCCCATCTGTTGCGCGACACGGGCATATCGCTGCCCGTGCCGCACAACATCGCCCACAGCCGTCACACATACTTACCTGTCCGGCGACGTCGCTGTGACCGGCGAACCGCCTCCTTTCTAAGGGGGCGGTCCGTGCGGCGTCACAGCGACGTCACTGAACCGCCGCCCAATAGCAGCGGAGGGGTGGAGATGAGCGGGACGTAACATCCTGCCCACCTCCTTCCTTCCTCATAGCGGCCGGGAGGCTGGTAGGGAGAGCTTCCTCGCTCCTGCGGCGTCACACGCAGCGATGTGTGCTGCCGCAGGAGCGACGAACAACCTCGTTACTGCTGCAGTAACGATAATTGGGAATGGACCCCCGTGTCGCCGATTAGCGATTTTGCACGGTTTTGCAACGATGCAAAATCGCTTATCGATGTCACACGCAACGGCATCGCTAATGCGGCCGGATGTGCGTCACAAAATCCGTGACCCCAACGACTCCGCATTAGCGATGTCGTAGCGTGTAAAGCCCGCTTAAGAGTTCAAACAGCCTGGGGCTGGAGAAGAGTCAGTTCCCAGTAGGAGTAGTCTGAAAAGAGGAGTGTGGAGTGCAGCAGGCCTGTGGTGACTGACAGGTGCCAGGGTCTTAGCCCTGGTACCTCGGCTAGGAGGCATATGGTGGCCTAGCCTGCAGGAGCCGGGAAGACGGCTCGGTGGAACCGTGGTGGACCGGGACAGGGTAGTAGCCCGCCGGTACCGACCCGGGGAACCGACTCGGAAACCGGAGCACACAGCGGGTACTCAGACCCTGAAACGAGGTCCAGAATCCACTGGACCGAGTTAATTCACTGATTGCGGTCTTGACTATAGGTCCTTTCCCACCCAATTCCCGACTGAAGACAACAGCCCAGCGAGGGGATTAGAAAGCCACCGCACAGGCAGAGAGATTCCACGGGCCAGCGTGTGCGGGCAAACGGGCTCTGCGGACATATACACAGTTGGGAACGGACTCCCATCGCTGAAGCGCAGGAGCCCAAATACACTACACAGTGCAGGAGAAAGGCCAAGACTACCAAACCGGGTGGGGGAGCAGGCGCAGCCGGCTGCGGGCAACGACCACCATCAACTTTGTTTACCAGAGACTTGTGTGTGTCAATAATAGTGAGTACAACAGTGCCATCCGGCCGCATACCGCCCTGCATCGCCCAGCTTCTACTACTCTCAACGGGTCCCGGGGCCATCATTCCTGCCCACGGAGGGGTTAACATCTTGCTGCATCACCATCTCCCCCGGGTGCCCCGTAACCGCAGCAGTGGTGTCTACACCTTCACCACATCCCGTGGGTGGCGTCACGAACTCAAACACGGCTCTGGCCATACACCTACCTACCCCCTAAGTAGCGCCAGCATGCTTTCGGAGCGAAGTGCGCCGGGTCCGGAGGCGCTCGAGCCACCCACCAACGAGCCCGGATCCGAGCGGCTCGGCTGTGCGGGGCGGTACACTGACTTGACAGATGTCCAGAAGGCAGTCATTGACACACTCCACAGGGAGAGTAAGCCACAAAAGGCCATTGCTAAAGAAGCTGGCTGTTCACAGAGTGCTGTATCCAAGCATATTAATGGAAAGTTGAGTGGATGGAAAAAGTGTGGTAGAAAAAGGTTAACAAGCAACTGGGATAACCGCAGCCTTGATAGGATTGTTAAGAAAAGCGAATTTAAAAATTTGGGGGAGATTCACAAGGAGTGAACTGCTGCTGGAGTCAATGCTAAAAGATTCACCACACACAGACATATCCAGGTCATGGGCTACAGCTGTTGCATTCCTTGTGTTAAGCAACTCATGACCAATAGACAATGCCAGAAGCGTCTTACCTGGGCCAAGGCGAAAAAGAACTGGACTGTTGCTCAGTGGTCCAAGGTGTTGTTTTCAGGTGAAAGTAAATGTTGCATTTCATTTGGAAATCGCGGTCCCAGAGTCTGGAGAAAGAGTGGACAGGCCACAATCCAAGCTGCTTGAGGTCTAGTGTGAAGCTTGCATAATCCGTCATGGTTTGGGGAGCCATGTCATCTGCTGGTGTAGGTCCACTGTGGTTATCAAGACCAACATCAGCGCAGCCATCTACCAGGAAATTTTACAGCACTTCATGCTTCCCTTTGTCGACAAGCTTTTGGGAGATGGAAATTTCATTTCCCAGCAGGACTTGGCACCTGTCCACGCTGCCAAAGTACCAATACCTGGTTTAATAACCACAGTACTACAAATTCACCTGACCTTTAACCCCATTGAGAATCTACGTGGTATTGTCAAGAGGAAGATGAGAGACCAGACCCAACAATGCAGATGAGCTGAAGGCTGCTATCAAAGCAACCTGGGTTTCCATAACACCTCAGCAGTGCCACAGGCTGATCGCCTCCATGCCACGCCGCATTGATGCAGTAATTCATGCAAAAGGAGCCCAGACCAAGTATTGAGGGCATTTACTGTACAGACTTTTTAGTAGGGGCCAACATTTCTGAGCTTAAAATCATTTTTTCGGTTGGTTTTATATAATATTCTAATTTTCTGAGATCATGAATTCTGGGCTTTCATTGGCTGTAAGCCATAATCATTAACATTAAAGGGTGCTTTACACGAGACGATGGATTGTGCGATGCATCGTCGGGGTCACGGTTTTTGTGACGCACATCCAGCATCGTACACGACTTCGTCTCGTGTGAAACCTCTGAGCGACGCAGTATCGCTCACAAATCGTGAGTCGTGTACTCGTCTCTCAGTTTCATAATATCGTTTATTTTTCCTGCAGCAGGTTGTTAATCGTTCCCGTGGCAGCACACGGTGCTCCGTGTGACACCACGGGAACGATGAACACAGTTTACCTGCGTCCCGTGGCTCCCGCCGGCAGTGCGGAAGGAAAGAGGTGGGTGGGATGTTTACATCCCGCTCATCTCCACCCCTCCGCTTCTATTGGCCGGCCGCTGAGGTGACGTCGCTGTGACGCCGAACGTCCCTCCCCATTCAGGAAGTGAACGTTCGCCGCCCACAGTGAGGTCGCTCAGCAGGTAAGTACGTGTGACGGGGGTGTCACGACTGTGCGACACGGGCAGCGATTTGCCCGTGACACACAAACGACGGGGGCGGGGTACGATCGATTGTGAAATCGCACAATCGGTCGTCCCGTGTAAACAACAGTTAATAAACACTTGAAATAGATCACTCTGTATGTAGGGACTCTATATATGCGTTTCCCTTTTTGTATTGAATTACTGAAATAAATTAAACTTTTTGATGATATTCTAATTTATTGAGCTGCACTTGTAACTCTGGAACACTTCAACGGATCCCAGTGATTCTGAGAGAGTTGTTTTTTGTGTGACACATTGTATGTCATGCTCGTGGTAAAATTAAGATGACATTTTTTGCATTTATTTGTGAAAATATTGTCGATTTGTGAAAAATTTTAAAAATGTCACAATTTTCAAACTATTAATTTGTATGTTTTGTGACTCAGTAAAGGGTATGGTGGTAGATGGGAGATTTATTCCACCTAGCAGATGCCTTTTGCACTGGTGAGCAGCAGGAAAAGAGAGAAAACCTGGCCAAGATCTTCTCTGCTATTCCAGGTTTTTGGGGCAACTCTCAAGGGGCACAGCTGCAGGATTAACATAGTATAAATAGGCAGCCGTACCCTCTCTATGTGGTGGGTGTTTGGGCTGGAAAGTGATATACCTGAATGGACTGACACCTCCAGAACCTTTGCTGTGCTCTTTGACAAGCTGAACTTCTGCTTTGCATTCCTGTCTGAAATAAGACTGTAGATAAAAAAACCTGTAGACAAAGAAGCGCAATAGGGTCTTACCCTGACAGACAGGGGGTGACAGAAAGGATAATCCTACTCACCAAGGAGGGTTGTGAAAGGCACAACTCCTGTAACAGTATAAATCCGGATCAACGGCAGCAGTACCCCAGGTGGCTGATAACAGAGAGAGATTGTAGAATGGGGCTTTGTAAACCGCGCCAAAGATCACTGATGAAATCTTGGATTAATGTAACCTTTTTATTCTTGTTCAGGTCTACGTGACCCGCCCCAGGGCTGTGGGGTACTCAGTTCCGGGTGTTGGTTAATTGGATTATGTCACGGGGGCCTGTGCCCGGTTCCGTGGCCCTGGTGGTCGCTGAAAGTCAATAAGTAATAAAAATAAAAAATAATAAAATAAAAAAAAAATAATAAAGAAAATAAATAAATAAATAAGTATTTCGTGACGCCACCTATGGTTCCAGTATGGTTACTGGGGCTGCAGGTCAGACCTCTGGGCTGATGGTTAGGCAGCCAGTTGTTTACGCTTCCCGTAGGTGAAGCGGGGTCCCCAGGGCAGTTTTAGTAGTACAGAGATATGGCGGTTTTTCTTCACAGCCTTTTCAACTGTCACTTTAGTGCAGCAGCCTATGGCTTCTCAGATGAAGAAATAAAGTGCGTCACACCAATTCATTAACTCTGACAGGATTTTACTTGCAGGTGTTAAAAAGGGGTTCAGTTTCTGATGTTACAGTTTTTTTGGGTAATCTGGGAACAGTTCAGGATCTCTGCACCAGGTAGTTGTGAGGCCTCCCTGCTGCGCTGTGTCTCTCCTTGGTACTAGGCTGCCTGTAGCTATACCTCGACCCTCTCTCACTGTCTTCACCTGTATGGCAGGCAGCGGGAGCTTCTCTAAGGGGCACTGCTGTACTCACTGCGGTCCCTAAGCTCTATGTAGCGGCTTTGCCTTCAGGTGCTGCTGCAGCCAGGAGATCTGCAGTCTCCCTGGCCCCCGGTCTTTATTGCTGGGCAGATTAGATCCCTCACAATCTCGGACGCCGGTGTCCGATAATCAGCGCTGTTCCTTGGGGATGAACCGGTCAGGCTCCACCTCCCCGGTCACTCCTCTTTTGCCTCACTCTTGAGCCCTCAGGCGGTCACACAGTTACTTGTGCGGGCTAAGCACCGCCCTCTCCATTTTTATGTCTTCCCTCACTCTCTGCTCGCACAGTCTCCTTTTCTCCAACTGTCAACTGTCTCTCTGACTCCACCTCCAAACCTGGCTTTAAAGGGGACCTCACCTGAACTCGACTTGTAGAGCTCCCCCTCCAGGCTTGAAGTGGAGATGTTGTATGTGGGATTACCTGATGTGGAGATCCTTCCCTGCCCAGGTACAGGTATATTTGTGGCAACTGAACCCTGGGGTGCCACATACGCGTTTCAGGAGGCTCTGCTCCCTTCCTCAGGACCAAACAGGCATAAGCTACATCAAATCCGATTTGATGTAACTTATGCCTGTTTGGTCCTGAGGAAGGGAGCAGAGCCTCCTGAAACGCGTAGACCTGTGCAAGAATAAAAAGTTTACATTAATCCAAGATTTCATCAGTGATCTTTGGCGCGGTTTACAAAGCCCCATTCTACAATCTCTCTCTGAAATAAGACTGTGCATTTGTTTGTTTTCAGTGTAAATAAAACTCTGACTTTATGGATTGAAAACCTGCGTGTGCCTCATTACTGCACCCCTGCCATTATCTACCAGAGCTGATTCCCTACAGCTTTTAAACCAGAGAGATATGTCACCAAAATAGTAAATAACATTCCCCACATGTCTACTTTACATCATCATTGTGAGCCCAAGAAGGTGATTGCGGTTTCTAACTGCACGGCACCAGAGCCTGACACGTGGGTGGTGTTGCTACCCTGCAAATACATACGTGTGTGCATCCTGCAGCCACCGAGCCACTGCTGAGTGACGCACATCACTGATCAGTGTCCAAGCTTGATTTTGGCCAGGATTTGTTTTTGATTGTTGGTATTTTATATAAAACTCCAGTTTTCTGCATGGCTATACCCTGGACATGCTTTGAGTGCATTCATAAACTTCTACATTTTCAGGGTTTAAATCCTAAGTCATATGAAATGGCTTGTTTAAAAGGCCACTTTTGACTTTTAGGATTGCTACTTCCAATAGGTGGCACTAGAGTTTGTCTCTTTCCTGGAGAGACAATTTGAATATTTCCCAGAGGGGCTTTGCAGCTATTAAGACCCCTCACTGTCCGCCAGACTGGTTTGTCAGGTCTCCGTAAGGAGAATAGTTTTCCCCGTGGTCCCCACTATAGCGTCTCATAAGCCAGATCAGTTCCCAAAATTTGCACTGACGAGGGGCAATCACGCCGAAACATCGTGTCTGCAAATTGGGGTTCTGATCTGGTTTAAATCCTACTCACACATGCCATCCTAATGCACTCAACCAAACACACACGCTAACCTGATGTACTCTACATGACACACACGACAACCTGATGGACAATGTGATGTACTCTGCATAACTCACATATGCCAACCTGACACGCTCTTCACATCTCACACATGCCAATCTGATGTATTCTACACAACACACACTTGCCAACCAGACACCACCACATTATTAAATTCACATAACAGGTGCCGGCTCCAAAATGTCACTTCTTCCCTTCCAAACCCTGCCGTGTGTCCAAACATTGTTTTGTCACCACATATGGGGTATCAGGATAAGAGAAATTGCCCACAAATTTTGGGGTCCATTTTATCCTGTTGCCCCTGTGAAAAGGAAAAATATGCAATCGAAAGAACATTTTTGTGGTAAATGTATTTTTTTTTTATTTTCATGGCACAAAATTCCCTAAAACACCTGGGGTTTGACAGGGCCCACCACACATCTACTTGAATTCCTTGGGGAGTCTAGTTTCCAAAATTGGTTCACTTCTGGGGGCTTTCCACTGTTTAGCCACATCAGGGTCTCTCCAAATGCAGCATGACACCTACAGATCATTACATCAAATTCTGCGCTCCAAAACGTCATTTCTTCCCATCCGAGCCCTGCCATGCACCCATAAAATGGTTTCCTACAACATATGGGGCATCATTATACCCGGGAGAAATTGCCCAATAAATTGTGGGGTCCAAGTTATCCTGTTGCCCTTGTGAAAATGAAAAAAAAGAGGCTAAAAGAACATTTTTGTGGTAAAATTGATTTTATTTTTTTTTAATTTTTTTTTCATTTTCAAGTCACAAATTTATAAAATCCCCTAAACCATCTAGGTATTCAAAGTGCTCACCACACATCTATATACATTCTTTGGGGGGGGGGTCTATCTATTTTCCAAAATAGTAAACTTAAGGTCACTTCAAATGTGAAATGGTCCCTAAAAAAAAAAAAAAAAAGTTGCTTTGTAAATTTTGTTGTAAAATTGCTGATAAATTTTGAACCCTTCTAACTTCTTAACCAAAAAAAAATTCAAAAATTGTGTTGATGTAAAGTAGACATGTGGGAACTGTAATTTAATTTTTTTGTGTGACATAACTTTCTGGTTTAATGTCAGAAAAATTGAAAGATGCAAAATTTTCAACATTTTTGCCAATTTCCATTTTTTTTCAGGAATGTAAAAAAGATATTGTCCTAAATTCATCAATATGTAGTACAATCTGTCACGAAAAAAACAGTTGCAGAATCATTGGGGTCTGTTCAAGCGTTCCAGATTTCACCTCAAAAAGTGACACTGGTCAGAATTGAAAAAATGGCGCGGCCATGAAGGTGAAAACAGGCTCGAGGGTGAAGGGGTTGAAATTTTACTGTGTTAGTAATGGGGGTGAAAGACACCTCTCCATTTCTAACACTGAGGCTTGATGCCAGCTGTGTTTTTGGATGCTACACAGTGGACATCAACCCCAAAAACCTTTACCCAATTTCCCACTGTATGAGGGATTCAGGGAGAGATGAGGTGAAGTGCCTGAATTGGAGAATCTCCAGTTGCTCCACTTCTAGGGTAGGAGCGGGCTGTATTTTTAGGCTGTGAAGAGCCCAATAATCATGGTGTATAGATGTTCTTAGTCGATTCGGATTTTCAAAGCTCTTTTGCGTGATTACTCTCGCTGTTCCCGCTTCCAAACACCTCTGGGGGGTTTCTGTGCAACAATGTGTCCGCCATGCCATAAATCTATAGGGGCCTCTATCAATCTCAGAGTAGCTGTTGTTTGTGGATCAGAAGCCAAGAGCAGGAGAACAAGAAACATGTCTTTACTCCACATTTTCTAGGACAATCCACCCTCCACATTGATGGTTTTATTATTTAAAATTGCATTTTTTCAACTTGTAACACTAAAACTCTTGATGTGTATGTTTCTACAGACCGTCAGCAAGGACCACTGAGTCCAGACTTGCCGTGGATGCTACTGCGGAGAATGTTACGTAAGTAGTTTGCTGGCATGCAATAATGGAAATAAAAGATTAATATTTTTATATGAAGTTAAACTTAACTTAAAGGGGTTATCCGGCTTATTTTGTTTTGTTTGCTTTTTTCACTATTGGCATACATAGGGGCAGGTAATAGATACCAAGCAACTACTTACCGGCCCTGCTGTCAGCCCCTCTACCCCGCCTCAGAGCAGTCATGTGACCGCTCCTGCCGGGATTTTGCTACTTCCTGTGATGTCAACTGAGCAAGGAGTTTGTTGATGGGTATCTGTTAGGGCCAGATGGATGGGCAGACCCGGGAGGTGGATCCACTGGACCGAACTCCCCGAAGAGGGAACGGAGTCCGGTAGCCGGAGCACTTTAGGTAGCAGAACAGTCCGTGCACTTAGAACACAATGGAGAAGTCCCTGGGACCACGGGGTCACTGATGGTGGTCCGGGTGACGGAGCTCAGGTTCGGAAGCCGGGATGATGTTAGGCGGGGTCCGGAACCGTTGGAGCAAGATGACGGGTCACCGCAGGGAACCGGGATGGTATGGACTGTCAGGATGGCAGATAGGCAGCGTTCGGGGTTCGAGATACAGCAGGACCGGATGGCAATGCAGGCTCAGCTCTAAAAGAGAGAGAGGTAAGTATCTCACAGGAACACAAGGAGACCTGACTCCTAGCTTGGGAAACACGAAGAACAGGCCCCGCCCCCTTGGACATTAATCCCCTTTATACCCTGTACCTGTGTGCATCATTTCCTGTCAGTGGACACTGGCCCTTCAAGAAAGGGTCAGTGACCGCGCGCGCGCCCTAATGCGCATGCGCGCGGCCCGGGTGCCAGAAGCCAGGGCAGGAAGCTGAGAGGAGGAAGCAGCAGCGCCGGCCAGGGGCTGGGAAGCCGACGGGCGCCGGGAGCGGGGACCAGGGAGCCTGGGGAGCGCGGCCAAAGGAGGCTGGAGAGCGGGGAGCGTGGCAGGTGAGCCGGGGAGCGGAGCGGAGGACCCGGGGAGCGTGACAGTACCCCCCCCCACGCCCCCCTCCCCGCAACCGGGACAGGAAGGCACGGATCAGCGGAGTGCCCACATTCTCCCTGGGCTCCCAGGATCTATCCTCAGGACCATACCCTGCCCAGTCCACCAGGAAGAACTGTCGGCCTCGAACGGTCTTCATGGCCACGATATCCCTTACCGCATAGATGTCGTCCTCAGCAATAGGAGGAGGGGCCGGACTGGCAGCAGCGGAGAAGGGACCAAGGACAACCGGCTTGAGCAGAGAGACGTGGAAGGAGTTGGGTATCCTCATCGTGGCCGGAAGCTGCAGTTTGTAGGAGACCTCATTGATCTTGCCGATGACTTTAAACGGTCCGATGTAGCGAGGTCCCAGCTTGTAGGATGGTAACTTCAATCGGACGTACTTGGAAGCAAGCCAGACGAGATCTCCCGGAGAGAAACATGGAGGATCCAGACGTCTCTTGTCCGCGTGTCTCTTCATCCGCAGGGATGCACGTGCAAGGGACGCCTTAACTGAGTCCCAAATGGTTGTAAAGTCACGGAGTACTGCATCAGCAGCAGGGATGTCCGAGGAAGAGGATACAGGCAATGGGACAGACGGCTGAAGTCCGTAGACGACATGGAAGGGAGAACAGGAGGAGGACTCACTGACGTGGTGATTATGGGAGAATTCCGCCCAAGGAAGAAGTGTGGACCAATCATCATGATGGGCGTTGACGTAGTGACGTAAGAAAGTGGTCAATATCTGATTGACCCGTTCCACTTGGCCGTTCGACTGAGGATGGTAGGCAGAGGAAAAGTCCAGCGTTACTCCCAGATGTTTACAGAGAGCCCTCCAGAAGCGGGAGGTGAACTGAGTTCCTCTGTCGGACACAATGTGTGATGGAAAGCCGTGCAAGCGGAAGATGTGATGTATATAGGCGTCCGCGAGTTCCTGGGCAGAGGGCAGTCCAGCCATAGGGACGAAATGGGCCATTTTAGAGAACCGATCCACCACGACCCATATGACTGTGTGTCCGGAGGACAATGGCAAGTCCGTAATAAAGTCCATCGCAATGTGTTGCCAGGGAACTGAGGGTATGGGCAGAGGCAGAAGACGGCCATATGGCAGGTGTTTGGGCGTCTTGTTCCTGGCACAAGAAGAGCAAGCAGAGACAAAAGAGGCGACGTCCGTGCGAAGGGATGGCCACCAGTAATGACGTACAATCGCACCCCATGTCCTCTTCTGACCAGCATGACTGGCTGTTTTCGAGGCATGGCCCCAGTGTAGCACTTTATGCCTGTCTGTCTCAGAGACATAGGTCTTCCCGGGCGGTATCTGGGCCAGGGTGACAGGAGCCACCGGAATAATCTTACTTGGACAGACGATGGGTTGGGATGTCTCCTCTTCCTGCTCCATGGGCATGAAAGTCCTAGACAAGGCATCAGCACGTACATTCTTGTCCGCGGGTCGGAAATGGAGCTGGAAATCGAACCGGGCAAAGAACAAGGACCACCTGGCTTGCCGGGGGTTCAGTCGCTGAGCAGACCGCAGGTATTCCAGGTTTTTGTGGTCCGTGTAAATAATGACGGGGTACACTGCACCTTCCAGGAGATAGCGCCATTCCTCCAGAGCCAGTTTGACTGCCAATAGCTCTCGGTCACCGATGGTGTAATTGCGTTCAGGGGCGGAGAAGCTCTTGGAGAAGAAACCGCAAGTCACCATCTTCCCGGAGGAGGACTTCTGCATGAGCACTGCTCCGGCTCCTGAGGAGGAGGCATCCACCTCCAAGGTGAACTGGCGGTTTAACTCTGGACGGTGGAGTACAGGAGAGGAGGCAAAGGCTCGCTTTAGAGAGCCAAACGCGGCGTCGGCCGCAGGTGACCAGTCCTTTGGATTAGCCCCCTTCTTGGTCAAGGCGGAGAGAGGAGCAGTCAGAGCAGAGAAGTGAGGAATGAACTGGCGGTAATAATTGGCGAATCCCAGAAAACGTTGGATTGCCTTCAGTCCAGAAGGAGGAGGCCAGTTGAGAATGGCAGAGACCTTCTTTGGGTCCATCTGCAGTCCGGTCTCGGTGATGAGGTAACCCAGGAAGGGGAGAGAAGACTGTTCGAAGACACACTTCTCGTACTTGGCGTACAGACGATTCTCTCTCAGTCTTTGTAGAACCTGTTGCACGTTCTTACGGTGGGTCTGGAGGTCCGGAGAGAAGACAAGGATGTCATCCAGATATACCACCACACAGACGTAGAGAAGGTCCCGGAACACGTCGTTCACTAATTCTTGGAAGACGGCTGGTGCGTTACACAGGCCGAAGGGCATCACGCAGTATTCATAGTGCCCATCACGAGTGTTGAACGCGGTCTTCCATTCGTCCCCTGAGCGAATACGGACCAGGTTGTAGGCACCCCGAAGATCCAACTTGGTGAAGACACGAGCTCCTCTGAGCCGATCAAACAATTCGGGGATGAGCGGCAGGGGGTACTTGTTTTTTACGGTAATTTGGTTCAATCCCCGGTAGTCTATGCATGGTCGTAGGTCGCCCTCTTTCTTCTTTACAAAGAAAAAGCCAGCTCCAGCAGGAGAGGAGGATCTCCGAATGAATCCCCTAGCCAGGCTCTCTGTGATGTACGTAGACATGGCCCTTGTTTCGGCTGGAGACAATGGATATATCCTTCCTCGAGGTGGTGTAGTTCCCGGGAGCAGGTCAATGGCACAATCGTAAGGGCGATGTGGCGGAAGTACCTCTGACTCCTTCTTATCAAAGACGTCTACGAAGGACCAATAGGCTGAGGGTAGTCCCGGTAGGGTCTCTGGAACCGGAGGTCGCCGGATGGGTTTTATGGTCTTCAGACAGGTATCATGGCAAGAAGACCCCCATCGAGTGATATCGCCAGTGCCCCAGCTGACTGAAGGTTCGTGTGTCCGCAACCAAGGAAGACCCAGCAGGATTTGATGTGACATGTGTGGGAGGACGTAGAGAGCGATGTTCTCGGTGTGCAGAGCGCCGATACGCAGTTCAAGCGGCTTGGTGATCCAGGAGATGGTGTCAGAGAGGGGTCTCCCATCCACAGAGGCAATCACAAGAGGTTTGGCGAGTGGAGTAACAGGCACCTGGTATTTGTCCACCGTGGCCTGCTGGATAAAATTGCCTGCTGCCCCAGAATCGAGGTACGCCTCAGCCGTAAACCGCGTCTCTCCCGTTGTCACTTGCACAGTCCATGTAACCGGGTCTGAGAGAGTCCCAGCACCTAGGGTGGCCTCTCCTACCAACCCTAGGCTTTGGAGTTTCCCGGCCTCTCTGGACAGGCGCGTAGCAGGTGTGTGCCCTCTCCGCAGTAGAAGCAGAGACCCTTGGCGAGTCGCTCTGCTCGACGTTGTTCAGACTGTCGCACACGGTCGATCTGCATGGGCTCATGGACGGAGGCACCAGAGGTCGTTGACTGGAGTACGGCGGGCTTCTGTGGAGGAGAGGCATGCCGTACCGGACGTCTCTCACGGGACACCTCTTTGGACCGCTCCTGAAAGCGAATGTCCACTCGAGTCGCTAGGGTAATCAGGGCGTCCAGGGTGGACGGTACGTCACGTCCAGCCAGCTCATCTTTGATTCGACCCGCGAGTCCTTCCCAGAAGGCGGCTGTTAGGGCCTCGTTATTCCACCCGAGTTCTGAAGCCAAGGTGCGGAAACGGATGGCGTATTGATCCACCGTCAGAGTTCCTTGACGTAACCGGAGAAGAGATGAAGCAGACGCGGAGGCGCGTCCCGGCTCGTCAAAGGTGCTGCGAAAGGCCTGCAGGAACTCTTGGAGATTCTTGGTCATAGGGTCCTCCTTCTCCCACAAGGGGTTCATCCACGCCAGTGCCTCGCCCTCTAGGTGAGACATTATGAAGGCGACCTTGGCTTGGTCGGAGGCAAACAAATGCGGCAGCTGCGTGAAATGAAGGGAGCATTGGTTTATAAACCCCCTGCAGGTCTTGGGATCTCCGGCGTAACGGGGTGGTGAAGCCAAACGAAGTCTGGAAGCATCCGAAGAGGCTGCCACGGGAGCGGGAGCCGTGGATTGACTAGTGGAGACCCGGGGCGCAGAAGATGTGACCGAGGCTTGTAGCGTGTTCAGGCGGGCGTCCACGGAA
>NW_027445392.1:0-31594 GCF_048569485.1 Anomaloglossus baeobatrachus | reverse complement strand
GTATATAGGGGGCAGTATTATAGTAGTTATCTTCCTGTATATAGGGGCAGTTATTATAGTAGTTATATTCTTGTATATAGGGGCAGTATTATAGTAGTTATATTCTTGTATATAGGGGGCAGTATTATAGTAGTTATATTCTTGTATATAGGGGCAGTATTATAGTAGTTATATTCTCTGTATATAGGAGCAGTATTATAGTAGTTATATTCTTGTATATAGGGGGCAGTATTATAGTAGTTATATTCCTGTATATAGGGGCAGTATTATAGCAGTTATATTCTTGTACATAGAGGCAGTATTATAGTAGTTATATTCTTGTACATAGGGGCAGTATTATAGTAGTTATATTCTTGTATATAGGGAGGCAGTATTATAGTAGTTATATTCTTGTACATAGGGGCAGTATTATAGTAGTTATATTCTTGTACATAGGGGGCAGTATTATAGCAGTTATATTCTTGTATATAGGGGGCAGTATTATAGTAGTTATATTCTTGTATATAGGGGGCAGTATTATAGTAGTTATATTCTTGTATATAGGGGGCAGTATTATAGCAGTTATATTCTTGTATATAGGGGCAGTATTATAGTAGTTATATTCTTGTATATAGGAGCAGTATTATAGCAGTTATATTCTTGTATATAGGGGGCAGTATTATAGTAGTTATATTCCTGTATATAGGGGCAGTATTATAGTAGTTATATTCTTGTACATAGGAGCAGTATTATAGCAGTTATATTCTTGTATATAGGGGCAGTATTATAGTAGGTATATTCTTGTAATAGGGGGCAGTATTATAGTAGTTATATTCTTGTATATAGGGGCAGTATTATAGTAGTTATATTCTTGTATATAGGGGGCAGTATTATAGTAGTTATATTCTTGTATATAGGAGCAGTATTATAGCAGTTATATTCTTGTATATAGGGGGCAGTATTATAGCAGTTATATTCTTGTATATAGGGGCAGTATTATAGTAGTTATATTCTTGTATATAGGGGCAGTATTATAGTAGTTATATTCTTGTATATAGGGGCAGTATTATAGTAGTTATATTCTTGTACATAGGGGCAGTATTATAGTAGTTATATTCTTGTATATAGGGGCAGTATTATAGTAGTTATATTCTTGTACATAGGGGCAGTATTATAGTAGTTATATTCCTGTATATAGGGGCAGTATTATAGTAGTTATATTCCTGTATATAGGGGGCAGTATTATAGTAGTTATATTCTTGTATATAGGAGCAGTATTATAGTAGTTATATTCTTGTACATAGGGGCAGTATTATAGTAGTTATATTCTTGTATATAGGGGCAGTATTATAGTAGTTATATTCTTGTATATAGGGGGCAGTATTATAGTTATATTCTTGTATATAGGGGCAGTATTATAGTAGGTATATTCTTGTATATAGGGGCAGTATTATAGCAGTTATATTCTTGTATATAGGAGCAGTATTATAGCAGTTATATTCTTGTATATAGGGGCAGTATTATAGTAGTTATATTCTTGTATATAGGAGCAGTATTATAGTAGTTATATTCTTGTACATAGGGGCAGTATTATAGTAGTTATATTCTTGTACATAGGGGCAGTATTATAGTAGTTATATTCTTGTAAATAGGGGCAGTATTATAGTAGTTATATTCTTGTACATAGGGGCAGTATTATAGTAGTTATATTCTTGTACATAGGGGGCAGTATTATAGTAGTTATATTCTTGTATATAGGGGCAGTATTATAGCAGTTATATTCTTGTACATAGGGGCAGTATTATAGCAGTTATATTCTTGTATATAGGGAGCAGTATTATAGTAGTTATATTCTTGTACATAGGAGCAGTATTATAACAGTTATATTCTTGTACATAGGGAGCAGTATTATAGCAGTTATATTCTTGTATATAGGGGCAGTATTATAGTAGGTATATTCTTGTATATAGGGGCAGTATTATAGTAGTTATATTCCTGTATATAGGGGCAGTATTATAGTAGTTATATTCTTGTACATAGGAGCAGTATTATATAGTAGTTATATTCTTGTATATAGGGGCAGTATTATAGTAGTTATATTCTTGTACATAGGAGCAGTATTATAGTAGTTATATTCTTGTATATAGGGGGCAGTATTATAGTAGTTATATTCTTGTATATAGGGGGCAGTATTATAGTAGTTATATTCCTGTATATAGGGGCAGTATTATAGTAGTTATATTCTTGTACATAGGAGCAGTATTATAGTAGTTATATTCTTGTATATAGGGGCAGTATTATAGTAGTTATATTCCTGTACATAGGAGCAGTATTATAGTAGTTATATTCTTGTACATAGGGAGCAGTATTATAGTAGTTATATTCTTGTACATAGGAGCAGTATTATAGTAGTTATATTCTTTTATATAGGGGGCAGTATTATAGTAGTTATATTCTTGTACATAGGGGCAGTATTATAGTAGTTATATTCTTGTACATAGGAGCAGTATTATAGTAGTTATATTCTTGTACATAGGAGCAGTATTATAGTAGTTATATTCTTGTACATAGGGGCAGTATTATAGTAGTTATATTCTTGTATATAGGGGCAGTATTATAGTAGTTATATTCCTGTATATAGGGGCAGTATTATAGTAGTTATATTCTTGTATATAGGGGCAGTATTATAGTAGTTATATTCTTGTACATAGGGGCAGTATTATAGTAGTTATATTCTTGTATATAGGGGCAGTATTATAGTAGTTATATTCTTGTATATAGGGGCAGTATTATAGTAGTTATATTCTTGTAAATAGGGGCAGTATTATAGTAGTTATATTCTTGTACATAGGGGCAGTATTATAGTAGTTATATTCTTGTATATAGGGGCAGTATTATAGTAGTTATATTCTTGTACATAGGGGCAGTATTATAGCAGTTATATTCTTGTACATAGGGGCAGAATTATAGTAGTTATATTCTTGTACATAGGGGCAGTATTATAGTAGTTATATTCTTGTATATAGGAGCAGTATTATAGTAGTTATATTCTTGTATATAGGGGCAGTATTATAGTAGTTATATTCTTGTATATAGGGGGCAGTATTATAGTAGTTATATTCTTGTATATAGTGGCAGTATTATAGTAGTTATATTCTTGTATATAGTGGCAGTATTATAGTAGTTATATTCTTGTACATAGGAGCAGTATTATAGTAGTTATATTCTTGTACATAGGGGGCAGTATTATAGTAGTTATATTCTTGTATAAAGGGAGCAGTATTATAGCAGTTATATTCTTGTACATAGAGGCAGTATTATAGTAGTTATATTCTTGTACATAGGGGCAGTATTATAGTAGTTATATTCTTGTATATAGGGGGCAGTATTATAGTAGTTATATTCTTGTATATAGGGGCAGTATTATAGTAGTTATATTCTTGTATATAGGAGCAGTATTATAGTAGTTATATTCTTGTATATAGGGGCAGTATTATAGTAGTTATATTCTTGTACATAGGGGCAGTATTATAGTAGTTATATTCCTGTATATAGGGGCAGTATTATAGTAGTTATATTCTTGTATATAGGGGCAGTATTATAGTAGTTATATTCCTGTATATAGGGGCAGTATTATAGTAGTTATATTCTTGTATATAGGGGCAGTATTATAGTAGTTATATTCTTGTATATAGGGGCAGTATTATAGTAGTTATATTCTTGTATATAGGAGCAGTATTATAGTAGTTATATTCTTGTACATAGGAGCAGTATTATAGTAGTTATATTCTTGTACATAGAGGCAGTATTATAGTAGTTATATTCTTGTACATAGGGGCAGTATTATAGTAGTTATATTCTTGTATATAGGGGCAGTATTATAGTAGTTATATTCCTGTATATAGGGGCAGTATTATAGTAGTTATATTCTTGTACATAGGGGCAGTATTATAGCAGTTATATTCTTGTACATAGGGGCAGAATTATAGTAGTTATATTCTTGTACATAGGGGCAGTATTATAGTAGTTATATTCTTGTATATAGGAGCAGTATTATAGTAGTTATATTCTTGTATATAGGGGCAGTATTATAGTAGTTATATTCTTGTACATAGGAGCAGTATTATAGTAGTTATATTCTTGTATAAAGGGAGCAGTATTATAGCAGTTATATTCTTGTACATAGGAGCAGTATTATAGTAGTTATATTCTTGTACATAGGGCGCAGTATTATAGTAGTTATATTCTTGTATAAAGGGAGCAGTATTATAGCAGTTATATTCTTGTACATAGAGGCAGTATTATAGTAGTTATATTCTTGTACATAGGGGCAGTATTATAGTAGTTATATTCTTGTATATAGGGGGCAGTATTATAGTAGTTATATTTTTGTATATAGGGGGCAGTATTATAGTAGTTATATTCTTGTATATAGGGGCAGTATTATAGTAGTTATATTCTTGTATATAGGAGCAGTATTATAGTAGTTATATTCTTGTATATAGGGGCAGTATTATAGTAGTTATATTCTTGTACATAGGGGCAGTATTATAGTAGTTATATTCCTGTATATAGGGGCAGTATTATAGTAGTTATATTCTTGTACATAGGGGCAGTATTATAGTAGTTATATTCCTGTATATAGGGGCAGTATTATAGTAGTTATATTCCTGTATATAGGGGCAGTATTATAGTAGTTATATTCTTGTATATAGGGGCAGTATTATAGTAGTTATATTCTTGTATATAGGAGCAGTATTATAGTAGTTATATTCTTGTACATAGGAGCAGTATTATAGTAGTTATATTCTTGTACATAGAGGCAGTATTATAGTAGTTATATTCTTGTACATAGGGGCAGTATTATAGTAGTTATATTCTTGTATATAGGGGCAGTATTATAGTAGTTATATTCCTGTATATAGGGGCAGTATTATAGTAGTTATATTCTTGTACATAGGGGCAGTATTATAGCAGTTATATTCTTGTACATAGGGGCAGAATTATAGTAGTTATATTCTTGTACATAGGGGCAGTATTATAGTAGTTATATTCTTGTATATAGGAGCAGTATTATAGTAGTTATATTCTTGTATATAGGGGCAGTATTATAGTAGTTATATTCTTGTATATAGGGGGCAGTATTATAGTAGTTATATTCTTGTATATAGTGGCAGTATTATAGTAGTTATATTCTTGTATATAGTGGCAGTATTATAGTAGTTATATTCTTGTACATAGGAGCAGTATTATAGTAGTTATATTCTTGTACATAGGGGGCAGTATTATAGTAGTTATATTCTTGTATAAAGGGAGCAGTATTATAGCAGTTATATTCTTGTACATAGAGGCAGTATTATAGTAGTTATATTCTTGTACATAGGGGCAGTATTATAGTAGTTATATTCCTGTATATAGGGGCAGTATTATAGTAGTTATATTCTTGTACATAGGGGCAGTATTATAGTAGTTATATTCCTGTATATAGGGGCAGTATTATAGTAGTTATATTCCTGTATATAGGGGCAGTATTATAGTAGTTATATTCTTGTATATAGGGGCAGTATTATAGTAGTTATATTCTTGTATATAGGAGCAGTATTATAGTAGTTATATTCTTGTACATAGGAGCAGTATTATAGTAGTTATATTCTTGTATATAGGAGCAGTATTATAGTAGTTATATTCTTGTATATAGGAGCAGTATTATAGTAGTTATATTCTTGTATATAGGGGCAGTATTATAGTAGTTATATTCTTGTATATAGGGGCAGTATTATAGTAGTTATATTCTTGTATATAGGGGCAGTATTATAGTAGTTATATTCTTGTATATAGGGGCAGTATTATAGTAGTTATATTCTTGTACATAGGGGCAGTATTATAGTAGTTATATTCTTGTATATAGGAGCAGTATTATAGTAGTTATATTCTTGTATATAGGGGCAGTATTATAGTAGTTATATTCTTGTATATAGGGGCAGTATTATAGTAGTTATATTCTTGTATATAGGGGCAGTATTATAGTAGTTATATTCTTGTACATAGGGGCAGTATTATAGTAGTTATATTCTTGTATATAGGAGCAGTATTATAGTAGTTATATTCTTGTATATAGGGGGCAGTATTATAGTAGTTATATTTTTGTACATAGGGGCAGTATTATAGTAGTTATATTCTTGTACATAGGGGCAGTATTATAGTAGTTATATTCTTGTATATAGGGGCAGTATTATAGTAGTTATATTCTTGTATATAGGGGCAGTATTATAGTAGTTATATTCCTGTATATAGGGGCAGTATTATAGTAGTTATATTCTTGTATATAGAGGGCAGTATTATAGTAGTTATATTCTTGTATATAGAGGGCAGTATTATAGTAGTTATATTCTTGTATATAGAGGGCAGTATTATAGTAGTTATATTCTTGTATATAGGGGCAGTATTATAGTAGTTATATTCTTGTATATAGGGGCAGTATTATAGTAGTTATATTCTTGTATATAGGGGCAGTATTATAGTAGTTATATTCCTGTATATAGGGGCAGTATTATAGTAGTTATATTCTTGTATATAGAGGGCAGTATTATAGTAGTTATATTCTTGTATATAGAGGGCAGTATTATAGTAGTTATATTCTTGTATATAGGGGCAGTATTATAGTAGTTATATTCTTGTATATAGGGGCAGTATTATAGTAGTTATATTCTTGTACATAGGGGCAGTATTATAGCAGTTATATTCTTGTACATAGGGGGCAGTATTATAGTAGTTATATTCTTGTACATAGGGGCAGTATTATAGTAGTTATATTCTTGTACATAGGGGGCAGTATTATAGTAGTTATATTCTTGTATATAGGGGCAGATTATAGTAGTTATATTCTTGTATATAGGGGCAGTATTATAGTAGTTATATTCTTGTATATAGGGGGCAGTTTTATAGTAGATATATTCTTGTACATAGGGGGCAGTATTATAGTAGTTATATTCTTGTACATAGGGGCAGTATTATAGTAGTTATATTCTTGTACATAGGGGCAGTATTATAGTAGTTATATTCCTGTATATAGGGGCAGTATTATAGTAGTTATATTCTTGTACATAGGGGCAGTATTATAGTAGTTATATTCTTGTATATAGGAGCAGTATTATAGTAGTTATATTCTTGTATATAGGGGCAGTATTATAGTAGTTATATTCTTGTATATAGGGGCAGTATTATAGTAGTTATATTCCTGTATATAGGGGCAGTATTATAGTAGTTATATTCTTGTACATAGGGGCAGTATTATAGTAGTTATATTCTTGTATATAGGGGCAGTATTATAGCAGTTATATTCTTGTATATAGGGGCAGTATTATAGTAGTTATATTCTTGTATATAGGGGACAGTATTATAGTAGTTATATTCTTGTACATAGGAGCAGTATTATAGCAGTTATATTCCTGTATATAGGGGCAGTATTATAGTAGTTATATTCTTGTATATAGGGGCAGTATTATAGTAGTTATATTCCTGTATATAGGGGCAGTATTATAGTAGTTATATTCCTGTATATAGGGGCAGTATTATAGTAGTTATATTCTTGTATATAGGGGACAGTATTATAGTAGTTATATTCTTGTACATAGGAGCAGTATTATAGCAGTTATATTCCTGTATATAGGGGCAGTATTATAGTAGTTATATTCTTGTATATAGGGGACAGTATTATAGTAGTTATATTCTTGTACATAGGAGCAGTATTATAGCAGTTATATTCCTGTATATAGGGGCAGTATTATAGTAGTTATATTCTTGTATATAGGGGCAGTATTATAGTAGTTATATTCTTGTACATAGGGGCAGTATTATAGTAGTTATATACTTGTATATAAGGGGCAGTATTATAGTAGTTATATTCCTGTATATAGGGGCAGTATTATAGTAGTCATATTCCTGTATATAGGGGCAGTATTATAGTAGTTATATTCCTGTATATAGGGGCAGTATTATAGTAGTTATATTCCTGTATATAGGGGCAGTATTGTGTAGGTAGATGTGGCAGTTGCTCGGCTCTCGGTTCTGGTTTCTCGGTGTTGCCTGTTGCTGCCGGTGTCAGGAGTCTTGTGTGGCGTACAGTGCCGGTTCTCTCCGGTGTCTCCTGCACGGATGGGGCCGGATCTTCCCTCCCATACAGCAGAGAGGGGCGGAATCTCTCGCGGCTCCGTGTGACGCTGGTTCCCGGTGCTGCCTCCGATCGCTGCCGCCACCTCCAGCCCCGGGAGCTGCAATGTCCCCGACCCCCGACTACAAGGAGACCCCGGGATCCCAGGAGCCGCTGACGCCCCCTGCTCCATTCATAATGTGGGGATTGGGATCTGCTGGGAAAGGAGTGACCCCAGACAGCTGAGTGCGACCCCCGGGGAGAGTACATGGCCGCAGCCGCCACTATGGGCTCCTGCATCTCCAAAGGTAGGTGGGCGGGAAAGGGTTAATGCGAGAAACTCACCTCCACATCCGAAAACGAGAGACCCCCGACCCCAGCCTCCCCACCACCGAGCACCGACCCCCCCACCGAGGAAAGAGACCCCGAGCAACGGGAAAGTCAGAGCACAACCTGTTGTATAGAGGACAAACATGTCACCTACAGAAGAGCTGGTACCAGTGTTACATAGGACTGCAGGTGACATCTACTACATTATCTGTCCTCAGAGATATCACTGTGTTATCTGTGGTGTTACATAGGACTGCAGGTGACATCTACTACATTATCTGTACTCAGAGATATCACTGTGTTATCTGTGGTGTTACATAGGACTGCAGGTGACATCTACTACATTATCTGTACTCAGAGATATCACTGTGTTATCTGTGGTGTTACATGGGACTGCAGGTGACATCTACTACATTATCTGTACTCAGAGATATCACTGTGTTATCTGTGGTGTTACATAGGACTGCAGGTGACATCTACTGCATTATCTGTACTCAGAGATATCACTGTGTTATCTGTGGTGTTACATAGGACTGCAGGTGACCTCTACTACATTATCTGTACTCAGAGATATCACTGTGTTATCTGTGGTGTTACATGGGACTGCAGGTGACATCTACTACATTATCTGTACTCAGAGATATCACTGTGTTATCTGTGGTGTTACATAGGACTGCAGGTGACGTCTATTACATTATCTATACTCAGAGAGATATCACTGTGTTATCTGTGGTGTTACATAGGACTGCAGGTGACATCTACTACATTATCTGTACTCAGAGATATCACTGTGTTATCTGTGGTGTTACATAGGACTGCAGGTGACATCTACTACATTATCTGTACTCAGAGATATCACTGTGTTATCTGTGGTGTTACATAGGACTGCAGGTGACATCTACTACATTATCTGTACTCAGAGATATCACTGTGTTATCTGTGGTGTTACATAGGACTGCAGGTGACATCTACTACATTATCTGTACTCAGATATCACTGTGTTATCTGTGGTGTTACATAGGACTGCAGGTGACATCTACTACATTATCTGTACTCAGAGATATCACTGTGTTATCTGTGGTGTTACATAGGACTGCAGGTGACATCTACTACATTATCTGTACTCAGAGATATCACTGTGTTATCTGTGGTGTTACATAGGACTGCAGGTGACATCTACTACATTATCTGTACTCAGAGATATCACTGTGTTATCTGTGGTGTTACATAGGACTGCAGGTGACATCTACTACATTATCTGTACTCAGAGATATCACTGTGTTATCTGTGGTGTTACATAGGACTGCAGGTGACATCTACTACATTATCTGTACTCAGATATCACTGTGTTATCTGTGGTGTTACATAGGACTGCAGGTGACATCTACTACATTATCTGTACTCAGAGATATCACTGTGTTACCTGTGGTGTTACATAGGACTGCAGGTGACATCTACTACATTATCTGTTCTCAGAGATATCACTGTGTTACCTGTGGTGTTACATAGGACTGCAGGTGACATCTACTACATTATCTGTACTCAGAGATATCACTGTGTTATCTGTGGTGTTACATAGGACTGCAGGTGACATCTACTACATTATCTGTACTCAGAGATATCACTGTGTTATCTGTGGTGTTACATAGGACTGCAGGTGACATCTACTACATTATCTGTACTCAGATATCACTGTGTTATCTGTGGTGTTACATAGGACTGCAGGTGACATCTACTACATTATCTGTACTCAGAGATATCACTGTGTTATCTGTGGTGTTACATAGGACTGCAGGTGACATCTACTGCATTATCTGTACTCAGAGAGATATCACTGTGTTATCTGTGGTGTTACATAGGACTGCAGGTGACATCTACTACATTATCTGTACTCAGAGATATCACTGTGTTATCTGTGGTGTTACATAGGACTGCAGGTGACATCTACTACATTATCTGTACTCAGAGATATCACTGTGTTATCTGTGGTGTTACATAGGACTGCAGGTGACATCTACTACATTATCTGTACTCAGAGATATCACTGTGTTATCTGTGGTGTTACATAGGACTGCAGGTGACATCTACTACATTATCTGTACTCAGATATCACTGTGTTATCTGTGGTGTTACATAGGACTGCAGGTGACATCTACTACATTATCTGTACTCAGAGATATCACTGTGTTATCTGTGGTGTTACATAGGACTGCAGGTGACATCTGCTACATTATCTGTACTCAGAGATATCACTGTGTTATCTGTGGTGTTACATAGGACTGCAGGTGACATCTGCTACATTATCTGTACTCAGAGATATCACTGTGTTATCTGTGGTGTTACATAGGACTGCAGGTGACATCTACTACATTATCTGTACTCAGATATCACTGTGTTATCTGTGGTGTTACATAGGACTGCAGGTGACATCTACTACATTATCTGTACTCAGAGAGATATCACTGTGTTATCTGTGGTGTTACATAGGACTGCAGGTGACATCTACTACATTATCTGTACTCAGAGATATCACTGTGTTATCTGTGGTGTTACATAGGACTGCAGGTGACATCTACTACATTATCTGTACTCAGATATCACTGTGTTATCTGTGGTGTTACATAGGACTGCAGGAGACAACTACTACATTATCTGTACTCAGAGATATCACTGTGTTATCTGTGGTGTTACATAGGACTGCAGGTGACATCTACTACATTATCTGTACTCAGAGATATCACTGTGTTATCTGTGGTGTTACATAGGACTGCAGGAGACATCTACTACATTATCTGTACTCAGAGATATCACTGTGTTATCTGTGGTGTTACATAGGACTGCAGGTGACATCTACTACATTATCTGTACTCAGATATCACTGTGTTATCTGTGGTGTTACATAGGACTGCAGGTGACATCTACTACATTATCTGTACTCAGAGATATCACTGTGTTATCTGTGGAGTTACATAGGACTGCAGGTGACATCTACTACATTATCTGTACTCAGAGATATCACTGTGTTATCTGTGGTGTTACATAGGACTGCAGGTGACATCTACTACATTATCTGTACTCAGAGATATCACTGTGTTATCTGTGGTGTTACATAGGACTGCAGGTGACATCTACTACATTATCTGTACTCAGAGATATCAGTGTGTTATCTGTGGTGTTACATAGGACTGCAGGTGACATCTACTACATTATCTGTACTCAGAGATATCACTGTGTTATCTGTGGTGTTACATAGGACTGCAGGTGACATCTACTACATTATCTGTACTCAGAGATATCACTGTGTTATCTGTGGTGTTACATAGGACTGCAGGTGACATCTACTACATTATCTGTACTCAGAGATATCACTGTGTTATCTGTGGAGTTACATAGGACTGCAGGTGACATCTACTACATTATCTGTACTCAGAGATATCACTGTGTTATCTGTGGTGTTACATAGGACTGCAGGTGACATCTACTGCATTATCTGTACTCAGAGATATCACTGTGTTATCTGTGGTGTTACATAGGACTGCAGGTGACATCTATTACATTATCTATACTCAGAGAGATATCACTGTGTTATCTGTGGTGTTACATAGGACTGCAGGTGACATCTACTACATTATCTGTACTCAGAGATATCACTGTGTTATCTGTGGTGTTACATAGGACTGCAGGTGACATCTACTACATTATCTGTACTCAGAGAGATATCACTGTGTTATCTGTGGTGTTACATAGGACTGCAGGTGACATCTACTACATTATCTGTACTCAGAGATATCACTGTGTTATCTGTGGTGTTACATAGGACTGCAAGTGACATCTACTACATTATCTGTACTCAGAGAGATATCACTGTGTTATCTGTGGTGTTACATAGGACTGCAGGTGACAACTACTACATTATCTGTACTCAGAGATATCACTGTGTTATCTGTGGTGTTACATAGGACTGCAGGTGACATCTACTACATTATCTGTACTCAGAGATATCACTGTGTTATCTGTGGTGTTACATAGGACTGCAGGTGTCATCTACTACATTATCTGTACTCAGAGATACCACTGTGTTATCTGTGGTGTTACATAGGACTGCAGGTGACATCTACTACATTATCTGTACTCAGAGAGATATCACTGTGTTATCTGTGGTGTTACATAGGACTGCAGGTGACATCTACTACATTATCTGTACTCAGAGATATCACTGTGTTATCTGTGGTGTTACATAGGACTGCAAGTGACATCTACTACATTATCTGTACTCAGAGAGATATCACTGTGTTATCTGTGGTGTTACATAGGACTGCAGGTGACAACTACTACATTATCTGTACTCAGAGATATCACTGTGTTATCTGTGGTGTTACATAGGACTGCAGGTGACATCTACTACATTATCTGTACTCAGAGATATCACTGTGTTATCTGTGGTGTTACATAGGACTGCAGGTGTCATCTACTACATTATCTGTACTCAGAGATACCACTGTGTTATCTGTGGTGTTACATAGGACTGCAGGTGACATCTACTACATTATCTGTACTCAGATATCACTGTGTTATCTGTGGTGTTACATAGGACTGCAGGTGACATCTACTACATTATCTGTACTCAGACATATCACTGTGCTATCCGTGGTGTTACATAGGACTGCAGGTGACATCTACTACATTATCTGTACTCAGAGATATCACTGTGTGATCTGTGGTGTTACATAGGACTGCAGGTGTCATCTACTACATTATCTGTACTCAGAGATACCACTGTGTTATCTGTGGTGTTACATAGGACTGCAGGTGACATCTACTACATTATCTGTACTCAGATATCACTGTGTTATCTGTGCTGTTACATAGGACTGCAGGTGACATCTACTACATTATCTGCACTCAGAGATATCACTGTGTGATCTGTGGTGTTACATAGGACTGCAGGTGACCTCTACTACATTATCTGTACTCAGAGATATCACTGTGTTATCTGTGGTGTTACATAGGACTGCAGGTGACATCTACTACATTATCTGTACACAGAGATATCACTGTGTTATCTGTGGTGTTACATAGGACTGCAGGTGACATCTACTACATTATCTGTACTCAGAGATATCACTGTGTTATCTGTGGTGTTACATAGGACTGCAGGTGACATCTACTACATTATCTGTACTCAGAGATATCACTGTGTTATCTGTGGTGTTACATGGGACTGCAGGTGACATCTACTACATTATCTGTACTCAGAGATATCACTGTGTTATCTGTGGTGTTACATAGGACTGCAGGTGACATCTATTACATTATCTATACTCAGAGAGATATCACTGTGTTATCTGTGGTGTTACATAGGACTGCAGGTGACATCTACTACATTATCTGTACTCAGAGATATCACTGTGTTATCTGTGGTGTTACATAGGACTGCAGGTGACATCTACATTATCTGTACTCAGACTCCAACAGGTTTTCCTCAAGAATGGTCCTGTATTTGGCTCCATCCATCTTCCCATCAATTTTACCATCTTCCCTGTCCCTGCTGAAGAAAAGCAGGCCCAAACCATGATGCTGCCTCCACCATGTTTGACAGTGGGGATGGTGTGTTCAGGGTGATGAGCTGTGTTGCTTTTATCGTTTGGCATTGTGCCCATATAGTGTGATTTTGGCTTCATCTGAGCAGAGCCCCTTCTTCCACATGTTTGGGGTCTCCGGTGGCTTGTGGCAATCTTTACACAACACTTTTTATGGATATCTGTGAGAAATGGCTTTCTTCTCGCCACTCTTCCATAAAGGCAGATTTGTGCAGTGTAGACTGATTGTTGTGCTATGGACAGACTCTCCACCTCAGCTGTAGATCTCTGCAGATCATCCGGAGGGATCATGGGCCTCTTGGCTGCGTCTCTGATCAGTCTCCTCCTTGTGTGAGATGATAGTTTGGATGGAGGCCGGGTGTTGGTAGATTTGCAGTGTATGATGCTCCCTCCATTTCTATATGATCGCTTGCACAGGGCTTCTTGGGATGTGTAAAGTTGTGGAAATCTTTTTGTAACCAAATCCGGCTTTAAACGTCTCCACAACAGTATCCTGGACCTGACTGTTGTGTTCCTTGGTCTTCATGATGCTCTCTGCACTTTACACAGAACCTGAGCCTATCACAGAGCAGGGGCATTATACGGAGACTTGTTACACACAGGGGCTTATATTCATCATCATCAGTCATTTAGGACAACATTGCATCATTCACAGATCCTCAATCACCTTCTGGAGGGAGTTTCTGCACTGACAGTAAAGGGGATGAATAATTTTGCACGCCACAATTTTCAGTTATTTATTTATTATAAAAGTGTAAAATAAGCAATAAATTTCCTTCCTCTTCACAATTGTGTCACTTGTAGATTCTTCTCCAGAACATTCACATTTTATCTTTGTTTGAAGCTGAAATGTGGGAAAAGGGTGAAAAATTCAAGGGGCTGAATACTTTCACAAGGTGTGTGTGTGTGTGTGTCAACAGGGGGGATGACCACAGCTATATATATATATTATATTTGTATATTTCTACCTATTAATGGTTTTGGTTTTCCGGGTCGAGCGGCTTACAATAATCAGATAGCATGCGTTGGAGGATACCCCCCCGATATGTAAGGACAGTCTGTCCCCCCCCCACCGATATGTAAGGACAGTCTGTCCCCCCCTCCCACGATATGTAAGGACAGTCTGTCCCCCCCCCCACCGATATGTAAGGACAGTCTGTCCCCCCCCCCCACCGATATGTAAGGACAGTCTGTCCCCCCCCCACCGATATGTAAGGACAGTCTGTCCCCCCCCCACCGATATGTAAGGACAGTCTGTCCCCCCCCCCCACCGATATGTAAGGACAGTCTGTCCCCCCCCCCACCGATATGTAAGGACAGTCTGTCCCCCCCCCACCGATATGTAAGGACAGTCTGTCCCCCCCCCACCGATATGTAAGGACAGTCTGTCCCCCCCCCCCACCGATATGTAAGGACAGTCCCCCCCCCCCCCCGATATGTAAGGACAGTCCCCTCCCCCCCCCGATATGTAAGGACAGTCTGTCCCCCCCCCACCGATATGTAAGGACAGTCTGTCCCCCCCCCCACCGATATGTAAGGACAGTCCCCCCCCCCCCCCCCGATATGTAAGGACAGTCCCCTCCCCCCCCCGATATGTAAGGACAGTCTGTCCCCCCCCCCCCCCCCACCGATATGTAAGGACAGTCTGTCCCCCCCCCCCCACCGATATGTAAGGACAGTCTGTCCCCCCCCCCCTCCCCCCTCTGGCAGTAGCTGGGTGCGGTTGTACGGGATTGTCTATAGAGTTTTCTATTTCTTCTTTGCTTCCTAATCAATAATTTGGGTTGATTATTGGCTGGTCGGATAGAAGAGCGGAGGATTAGTGGGGGCTGCGGCTGAGCGGGACCCTCTTACCTTATGGTTCCTCCACTGATTAGGAAGGAGAGGTTTGGTAGGAAAAAATTAGGCTGCGTTTATCCTCACCCCCCCCATCCTGAACAATAGAACTATTCATTGTCTGTAATAAGATTGTGCAAGGAGAGGATTAGATACACAGCTCAGCAGTATCACACAGGAGAGGATTAGATACACGGCTCAGCAGACAGTATCACACAGGAGAGGATGAGATACACGGCTCAGCAGACAGTATCACACAGGAGAGGATTAGATACACGGCTCAGCAGACAGTATCACACAGGAGAGGATTAGATACACGGCTCAGCAGAGAGTATCACACAGGAGAGTATTAGATACACGGCTCAGCAGACAGTATCACACAGGAGAGGATTAGATACAGCTCAGCAGACAGTATCACACAGGAGAGGATTAGATACACGGCTCAGCAGACAGTATCACACAGGAGAGGATTAGATACACGGCTCAGCAGACAGTATCACACAGGAGAGGATTAGATACACGGCTCAGCACACAGTATCACACAGGGGAGGATTAGATACACGGCTCAGCAGACAGTATCACACAGGAAAGGATTAGATACATGGCTCAGCAGACAGTATCACACAGAATAGGATTAGATACACAGCTCAGCAGACAGTATCACACAGGAGAGGATTAGATACACGGCTCAGCAGACAGTATCACACAGGAAAGGATTAGATACATGGCTCAGCAGACAGTATCACACAGAATAGGATTAGATACACAGCTCAGCAGACAGTATCACACAGGAGAGGATTAGATACACGGCTCAGCAGACAGTATCACACAGGAAAGGATTAGATACACAGCTCAGCAGACAGTATCACACAGGAGGGGATTAGATACACGGCTCAGCAGACAGTATCACACAGGAAAGGATTAGATACATGGCTCAGCAGACAGTATCACACAGAATAGGATTAGATACACAGCTCAGCAGACAGTATCACACAGGAGAGGATTAGATACACGGCTCAGCAGACAGTATCACACAGGAGAGGATTAGATACAGCTCAGCAGACAGTATCACACAGGAGAGGATTAGATACACGGCTCAGCAGACAGTATCACACAGGAGGATTAGATACACAGCTCAGCAGACAGTATCACACAGGAGAGGATTAGATACACGGCTCAGCAGACAGTATCACACAGGAGAGGATTAGATACACGGCTCAGCAGACAGTATCACACAAGAGAGGATTAGATACACGGCTCAGCAGACAGTATCACACAGGAGAGGATTAGATACACGGCTCAGCAGACAGTATCACACAGGAGAGGATTAGATACACGGCTCAGCAGACAGTATCACACAGGAGAGGATTAGATACACGGCTCAGCAGACAGTATCACACAGGAGAGGATTAGATACACAGCTCAGCAGACAGTATCACACAGGAGAGGATTAGATACACGGCTCAGCAGACAGTATCACACAGGAGAGGATTAGATACACAGCTCAGCAGACAGTATCACACAGGAGAGGATTAGATACACGGCTCAGCAGACAGTATCACACAGGAGAGGATTAGATACACAGCTCAGCAGACAGTATCACACAGGAGAGGATTAGATACACAGCTCTGCAGACAGTATCACACAGGAGAGGATTAGATACACAGCTCAGCAGACAGTATCACACAGGAGAGGATTAGATACACGGCTCAGCAGACAGTATCACACAGGAGAGGATTAGATACACGGCTCGGCAGACAGTATCACACAGGAGAGGATTAGATACACAGCTCAGCAGACAGTATCACACAGGACAGGATTAGATACACAGCTCAGCAGACAGTATCACACAGGACAGGAGTAGATACACAGCTCAGCACACTATCACACAGGAGAGGAGTAGATACACAGCTCAGCAGACAGTATCACACAGGAGAGGATTAGATACACGGTTCGGCAGACAGTATCACACAGGAGAGGATTAGATACACGGCTCGGCAGACAGTATCACACAGGAGAGGATTAGATACACAGCTCAGCAGACAGTATCACACAGGAGAGGATTAGATACACAGCTCAGCAGACAGTATCACACAGGAGAGGATTAGATACACAGCTCAGCAGACAGTATCACACAGGAGAGGATTAGATACACGGCTCAGCAGACAGTATCACACAGGAGAGGATTAGATACACGGCTCAGCAGACAGTATCACACAGGAGAGGATTAGATACACGGCTCAGCAGACAGTATCACACAGGAGAGGATTAGATACACGGCTCAGCAGACAGTATCACACAGGAGAGGAGTAGGTACACGGCTCAGCAGACAGTATCACACAGGAGAGGATTAGATACACAGCTCAGCAGACAGTATCACACAGGAGAGGATTAGATACACAGCTCAGCAGAGAGTATCACACAGGAGAGGATTAGATACACGGCTCAGCAGACAGTATCACACAGGAGAGGAGTAGGTACACGGCTCAGCAGACAGTATCACACAGGAGAGGATTAGATACACAGCTCAGCAGACAGTATCACACAGGAGAGGATTAGATACACAGCTCAGCAGAGAGTATCACACAGGAGAGGATTAGATACACGGCTCAGCAGACAGTATCACACAGGAGAGGATTAGATACGCAGCTCAGCAGACAGTATCACACAGGATAGGATTAGATACACAGCTCAGCAGAGAGTATCACACAGGAGAGGATTAGATACATAGGTCAGCAGACAGTATCACACAGGATAGGATTAGATACACGGCTCAGCAAACAGTATCACACAGAAGAGGATTAGATACACAGCTCAGCAGACAGTATCACACAGGAGAGGATTAGATACACAGCTTGGCAGACAATATCACACAGGAGAGGATTAGATACGCAGCTCAGCAGACAGTATCACACAGGAGAGGATTAGATACACGGCTCAGCAGACAGTATCACACAGGAGAGGATTAGATACACAGCTCAGCAGACAGTATCACACAGGAGAGGATTAGATACACGGCTCAGCAGACAGTATCACACAGGAGAGGATTAGATACGCAGCTCAGCAGACAGTATCACACAGGAGAGGATTAGATACACAGCTCAGCAGACAGTATCACACAGGAGAGGATTAGATACACGGCTCAGCAATATCACACAGGAGAGGATTAGATACACGGCTCAGCAGACAGTATCACACAGGATAGTACTTTAATAATAATGCTCTGTGTGCAGTTTGGTGGTTTTATATTACACTTTGGTCCCCACAACACAAGTCACATATAGACCATGAAAAGAGAGGAATACTGCTATATACTGCCACCACCAGGAGGAGCTCATTGTAACCAGATGTGTATACCTTCCAGAATGCAGACAGGATCTTATCATGTATCTCTGTATACAGGGAGCTCCCCCTAGTGGTGACTGCAGACAGGATCTTATCATGTATCTCTGTATACAGGGAGCTCCCCCTAGTGGTGACTGCAGACAGGATCTTATCATGTATCTCTGTATACAGGGAGCTCCCCCTAGTGGTGGCTGCAGACAGGATCTTATCATGTATCTCTGTATACAGGGAGCTCCCCCTAGTGGTGACTGCAGACAGGATCTTATCATGTATCTCTGTATACAGGGAGCTCCCCTAGTGGTGACTGCAGACAGGATCTTATCATGTATCTCTGTATACAGGGAGCTCCCCCTAGTGGTGGCTGCAGACAGGATCTTATCATGTATCCCTGTATACAGGGAGCTCCCCTAGTGGTGGCTGCAGACAGGATCTTATCATGTATCTCTGTATACAGGGAGCTCCCCCTAGTGGTAGCTGCAGACAGGATCTTATCATGTATCTCTGTATACAAGGAGCTCCCTCTAGTGGTGGCTGCAGACAGGATCTTATCATATATCTCTGTATACAGGGAGCTCCCTCTAGTGGTGGCTGCAGACAGGATCTTATCATGTATCTCTGTATACAGGGAGCTCCCCCTAGTGGTGGCTGCAGACAGGATCTTATCATGTATCTCTGTATACAGGGAGCTCCCCCTAGTGGTGGCTGCAGACAGGATCTTCTCATGTATCTCTGTATACAGGGAGCTCCTCCTAGTGGTGGCTGCAGACAGGATCTTATCATGTATCTCTGTATACAGGGAGCTCCCCCTAGTGGTGACTGCAGACAGGATCTTATCATGTATCTCTGTATACAGGGAGCTCCCCCTAGTGGTGACTGCAGACAGGATCTTATCATGTATCTCTGTATACAGGGAGCTCCCCCTAGTGGTGGCTGCAGACAGGATCTTATCATGTATCTCTGTATACAGGGAGCTCCCCCTAGTGGTGACTGCAGACAGGATCTTATCATGTATCTCTGTATACAGGGAGCTCCCCTAGTGGTGACTGCAGACAGGATCTTATCATGTATCTCTGTATACAGGGAGCTCCCCCTAGTGGTGGCTGCAGACAGGATCTTATCATGTATCCCTGTATACAGGGAGCTCCCCCTAGTGGTGGCTGCAGACAGGATCTTATCATGTATCTCTGTATACAGGGAGCTCCCCCTAGTGGTAGCTGCAGACAGGATCTTATCATGTATCTCTGTATACAAGGAGCTCCCTCTAGTGGTGGCTGCAGACAGGATCTTATCATATATCTCTGTATACAGGGAGCTCCCTCTAGTGGTGGCTGCAGACAGGATCTTATCATGTATCTCTGTATACAGGGAGCTCCCCCTAGTGGTGGCTGCAGACAGGATCTTATCATGTATCTCTGTATACAGGGAGCTCCCCCTAGTGGTGGCTGCAGACAGGATCTTCTCATGTATCTCTGTATACAGGGAGCTCCTCCTAGTGGTGGCTGCAGACAGGATCTTATCATGTATCTCTGTATACAGGGAGCTCCCCCTAGTGGTGACTGCAGACAGGATCTTATCATGTATCTCTGTATACAGGGAGCTCCCCCTAGTGGTGGCTGCAGACAGGATCTTATCATGTATCTGTATACAGGGAGCTCCCTCTAGTGGTAGCTGCAGACAGGATCTTATCATGTATCTCAGTATACAGGGAGCTCCCCCTAGTGGTGGCTGCAGACAGGATCTTATCATGTATCTCTGTATACAGGGAGCTCCCCCTAGTGGTGGCTGCAGACAGGATCTTATCATGTATCTCAGTATACAGGGAGCTCCCCCTAGTGGTGGCTGCAGACAGGATCTTCTCATGTATCTCTGTATACAGGGAGCTCCCCCTAGTGGTGGCTGCAGACAGGATCTTATCATGTATCTCTGTATACAGGGATCTCCCCCTAGTGGTGGCTGCAGACAGAATCTTATCATGTATCTCTGTATACAGGGAGCTCCCCCTAGTGGTGGCTGCAGACAGGATCTTATCATGTATCTCTGTATACAGGGAGCTCCCCCTAGTGGTGGCTGCAGACAGGTTCTTGTCATGTATCTCTGTATACAGGGAACTCCCCCTAGTGGTGGCTGCAGACAGGATCTTATCATTTATCTCTGTATACAGGGAGCTCCCCCTAGTGGTGGCTGCAGACAGGATCTTATCATGTATCTCTGTATACAGGGAGCTCCCCCTAGTGGTGTGTGCAGACAGGATCTTATCATGTATCTCTGTATACAGGGAGCTCCCCCTAGTGGTGGCTGCAGACAGTATCTTATCATGTATCTCTGTATACAGGAAGCTCCCCCTAGTGGTGGCTGCAGACAGGATCTTATCATGTATCTCTGTATACAGGGAGCTCCCCCTAGTGGTGGCTGCAGACAGGATCTTATCATGTATCTCTGTATACAGGGAGCTCCCCCTAGTGGTGGCTGCAGACAGGTTCTTGTCATGTATCTCTGTATACAGGGAGCTCCCTCTAGTGGTGGCTGCAGACAGGATCTTATCATGTATCTCTGTATACAGGGAGCTCCCCCTAGTGGTGGCTGCAGACAGGATCTTATCATGTATCTCTGTATACAGGGAGCTCCCCCTAGTGGTGGCTGCAGACAGGATCTTATCATGTATCTCTGTATACAGGGAGCTCCCCCTAGTGGTGGCTGCAGACAGGATCTTATCATGTATCTCTGTATACAGGGAGCTCCCCCTAGTGGTGACTGCAGACAGGATCTTGCCATGTATCTCTGTATACAGGGAGCTCCCCTAGTGGTGGCTGCAGACAGGATCTTATCCTGTATCTCTGTATACAGGGAGCTCCCCCTAGTGGTGGCTGCAGATAGGATATTATCATGTATCTCTGTATACAAAGAGTTCCCCCTAGTGGTGGCTGTAGACAGGATATTATCATGTATCTCTGTATACAGGGAGCTCCCCCTAGTGGTGGCTGCAGACAGGATCTTATCATGTATCTCTGTATACAGGGAGCTCCCCCTAGTGGTGGCTGCAGACAGGATCTTATCATGTATCTCTGTATACAGGGAGCTCCCCCTAGTGGTGACTGCAGACAGGATCTTATCATGTATCTCTGCATACAGGGAGCTCCCTCTAGTGGTGGCTGCAGACAGGATCTTATCATGTACCTCTGTATACAGGGAGCTCCCCCTAGTGGTGGCTGCAGACAGGATCTTATCATGTATCTCTGTATACAAAGAGTTCCCCCTAGTGGTGGCTGCAGACAGGATCTTATCATGCATCTCTGTATACAGGGGGCTCCCCCTAGTGGTGGCTGCAGACAGGATCTTCTCATGTATCTCAGTATACAGGGAGCTCCCCCTAGTGGTGGCTGCAGACAGGATCTTCTCATGTATCTCAGTATACAGGGAGCTCCCCCTAGTGGTGGCTGCAGACAGGATCTTATCATGTATCTCTGTATACAGGGAACTCCCCCTAGTGGTGGCTGCAGACAGGATCTTATCATTTATCTCTGTATACAGGGAGCTCCCCCTAGTGGTGGCTGCAGACAGGATCTTATCATCTATCTCTGTATACAGGGAGCTCCCCCTAGTGGTGGCTGCAGACAGGATCTTATCATGTATCTCTGTATACAGGGAGCTCCCCCTAGTGGTGGCTGCAGACAGGTTCTTGTCATGTATCTCTGTATACAGGGAACTCCCCCTAGTGGTGGCTGCAGACAGGATCTTATCATGTATCTCTGTATACAGGGAGCTCCCCCTAGTGGTGGCTGCAGACAGGATCTTATCATTTATCTCTGTATACAGGGGGCTCCCCCTAGTGGTGGCTGCAGACAGGATCTTATCATGTATCTCTGTATACAGGGAGCTCCCCCTAGTGGTGGCTGCAGACAGGATCTTATCATGTATCTCTGTATACAGGGATCTCCCCCTAGTGGTGACTGCAGACAGGATCTTATCATGTATCTCAGTATACAGGGAGCTCCCCCTAGTGGTGACTGCAGACAGGATCTTGCCATGTATCTCTGTATACAGGGAGCTCCCCTAGTGGTGGCTGCAGACAGGATCTTATCCTGTATCTCTGTATACAGGGAGCTCCCCTAGTGGTGGCTGCAGACAGGATCTTATCATGTATCTCTGTATACAGGGAGCTCCCCCTAGTGGTGGCTGCAGACAGGATCTTATCATGTATCTCTGCATACAGGGAGCTCTGGTGGCTGCAGACAAGATCTTATCATGTATCTCTGTATACAGGGAGCTCCCCCTAGTGGTGACTGCAGACAGGATCTTATCATGTATCTCTGTATACAGGGAGCTCCCCCTAGTGGTGGCTGCAGACAGGATCTTATCATGTATCTCTGTATACAGGGAGCTCCCCCTAGTGGTGGCTGCAGACAGGATCTTATCATGTATCTCTGTATACAGGGAGCTCCCCCTAGTGGTGGCTGCAGACAGGATCTTATCATGTGTCTCTGTATACAGGGAGCTCCCCCTAGTGGTGGCTGCAGACAGGATCTTATCATGTATCTCTGTATACAGGGAGCTCCCCCTAGTGGTGACTGCAGACAGGATCTTATGTATCTCTGCATACAGGGAGCTCCCCCTAGTGGTGGCTGCAGACAGGATCTTATCATGTATCTCTGTATACAGGGAGCTCCCCCTAGTGGTGGCTGCAGATAGGATCTTATCATGTATCTCTGTATACAGGGAGCTCCCCCTAGTGGTGGCTGCAGACAGGATCTTATCATGTATCTCTGTATACAGGGAGCTCCCCCTAGTGGTGGCTGCAGACAGGATCTTCTCATGTATCTCAGTATACAGGGAGCTCCCCCTAGTGGTGACTGCAGACAGGATCTTATCATGTATCTCTGTATACAGGGAGCTCCCCCTAGTGGTGGCTGCAGACAGGATCTTATCATGTATCTCTGTATACAGGGAGCTCCCCCTAGTGGTGGCTGCAGACAGGATCCTATCATGTATCTCTGTATACAGGGAGCTCCCCTAGTGGTGGCTGCAGACAGGATCTTATCATGTATCTCTGTATACAGGGATCTCCCCCTAGTGGTGACTGCAGACAAGATCTTATCATGTATCTCAGTATACAGGGAGCTCCCCCTAGTGGTGGCTGCAGACAGGATCTTATCATGTATCTCTGTATACAGGGAGCTCCCCCTAGTGGTGGCTGCAGACAGGATCCTATCATATATCTCTGTATACAGGGAGCTCCCCCTAGTGGTGGCTGCAGACAGGATCTTATCATGTATCTCTGTATACAGGGAGCTCCCCCTAGTGGTGGCTGCAGACAGGATCCTATCATGTATCTCTGTATACAGGGAGCTCCCCCTAGTGGTGGCTGCAGACAGGATCTTATCATGTATCTCTGTATACAGGGATCTCCCCCTAGTGGTGACTGCAGACAGGATCTTATCATGTATCTCAGTATACAGGGAGCTCCCCCTAGTGGTGGCTGCAGAGAGGATCTTATCATGTATCTCTGTATACAGGGAGCTCCCCCTAGTGGTGGCTGCAGACAGGATCTTATCATGTATCTCTGTATACAGGGAACTCCCCCTAGTGGTGGCTGCAGACAGGATCTTATCATTTATCTCTGTATACAGGGAGCTCCCCCTAGTGGTGGCTGCAGACAGGATCTTATCATTTATCTCTGTATACAGGGGGCTCCCCCTAGTGGTGGCTGCAGACAGGATCTTATCATGTATCTCTGTATACAGGGAGCTCCCCCTAGTGGTGGCTGCAGACAGGATCTTATCATGTATCTCTGCATACAGGGAGCTCCCCCTAGTGGTGGCTGCAGACAAGATCTTATCATGTATCTCTGTATACAGGGAGCTCCCCCTAGTGGTGGCTGCAGACAGGATCTTATCATGTATCTCTGTATACAGGGAGCTCCCCCTAGTGGTGGCTGCAGACAGGATCTTATCATGTGTCTCTGTATACAGGGAGCTCCCCCTAGTGGTGGCTGCAGACAGGATCTTATCATGTATCTCTGTATACAGGGATCTCCCCCTAGTGGTGACTGCAGACAGGATCTTATCATGTATCTCAGTATACAGGGAGCTCCCCCTAGTGGTGGCTGCAGACAGGATCTTATCATGTATCTCTGTATACAGGGAGCTCCCCCTAGTGGTGGCTGCAGACAGGATCTTATCATGTATCTCTGTATACAGGGAACTCCCCCTAGTGGTGGCTGCAGACAGGATCTTATCATTTATCTCTGTATACAGGGAGCTCCCCCTAGTGGTGGCTGCAGACAGGATCTTATCATCTATCTCTGTATACAGGGAGCTCCCCCTAGTGGTGGCTGCAGACAGGATCTTATCATGTATCTCTGTATACAGGGAGCTCCCCCTAGTGGTGGCTGCAGACAGGTTCTTATCATGTATCTCTGTATACAGGAAGCTCCCCCTAGTGGTGGCTGCAGACAGGATCTTATCATGTATCTCTGTATACAGGGAGCTCCCCCTAGTGGTGGCTGCAGACAGGATCTTATCATGTATCTCTGTATACAGGGAGCTCCCCCTAGTGGTGACTGCAGACAGGATCTTGCCATGTATCTCTGTATACAGGGAGCTCCACTAGTGGTGACTGCAGACAGGATCTTATCATGTATCTCTGTATACAGGGAGCTCCCCCTAGTGGTGGCTGCAGACAGGTTCTTATCATGTATCTCTGTATACAGGAAGCTCCCCCTAGTGGTGGCTGCAGACAGGATCTTATCATGTATCTCTGTATACAGGGAGCTCCCCCTAGTGGTGGCTGCAGACAGGATCTTATCATGTATCTCTGTATACAGGGAGCTCCCCCTAGTGGTGACTGCAGACAGGATCTTGCCATGTATCTCTGTATACAGGGAGCTCCACTAGTGGTGACTGCAGACAGGATCTTATCAGGTATCTCTGTATACAGGGAGCTCCCCCTAGTGGTGGCTGCAGACAGGATCTTATCATGTATCTCTGTATACAGGGAGCTCCCCCTAGTGGTGACTGCAGACAGGATCTTATCATGTATCTCTGTGTACAGGGAGCTCCCCCTAGTGGTGGCTGCAGACAGGATCTTATCATGTATCTCTGTATACAGGGAGCTCCCCCTAGTGGTGGCTGCAGACAGCATATTATCATGTATCTCTGTATACAGGGAGCTCCCCCTAGTGGTGGCTGCAGACAGGATCTTATCATGTATAGCTGTATACAGGGAGCTCCCCCTAGTGGTGGCTGCAGACAGGATCTTATCAAGTATCTCTGCATACAGGGAGCTCCCCCTAGTGGTGGCTGCAGACAGGATCTTATCATGTGTCTCTGTATACAGGGAGCTCCCCCTAGTGGTGGCTGCAGACAGGATCTTATCATGTATCTCTGTATACAGGGAGCTCCCCCTAGTGGTGGCTGCAGACAGGATCTCATCATGTATCTGTATACAGGGAGCAACCCCTAGTGGTGGCTGCAGACAGGATCTTATCATGTATCTCTGTATACAGGGAGCTCCCCCTAGTGGTGGCTGCAGACAGGATCTTATCATGTATCTCTGTATACAGGGAGCTCCCCCTAGTGGTGGCTGCAGACAGGATCTTATCATGTATCTCTGTATACAGGGAGCTCCCCCTAGTGGTGGCTGCAGACAGGATCTTATCATTTATCTCTGTATACAGGGAGCTCCCCCTAGTGGTGGCTGCAGACAGGATCTTATCATTTATTTCTGTATACAGGGAGCTCCCCCTAGTGGTGGCTGCAGACAGGATCTTATCATTTATCTCTGTATACAGGGAGCTCCCTCTAGTGGTGTCTGCAGACAGGATCTTATCATGTATCTCTGTATACAGGGAGCTCCCCCTAGTGATGGCTGCAGACAGGATCTTGCCATGTATCTCTGTATACAGGGAGCTCCCCTAGTGGTGGCTGCAGACAGGATATTATCATGTATCTCTGTATACAGGGAGTTCCCCCTAGTGGTGGCTGCAGACAGGATCTTATCATGTATCTCTGTATACAGGGAGCTCCCCCTAGTGGTGGCTGCAGACAGGATCTTATGTATCTCTGTATACAGGGAGCTCCCCCTAGTGGTGGCTGCAGACAAGATCTTATCATGTATCTGTATACAGGGAGCTCCCCCTAGTGATGGCTGCAGACAGGATCTTATCATGTATCTCTGTATACAGGGAGCTCCCCCTAGTGGTGACTGCAGACAGGATCTTATCATGTATGTCTGTATACAGGGAGCTCCCACTAGTGGTGGCTGCAGACAGGATCTTATCATGTATGTCTGTATACAGGGAGCTCCCCCTAGTGGTGGCTGCAGACAGGATCTTATCATGTATCTCTGTATACAGGGATCTCCCCCTAGTGGTGGCTGCAGACAGGATCTTATCATGTATCTCTGTATACAGGGAGCTCCCCCTAGTGGTGACTGCAGACAGGATCTTATCATGTATCTCTGCATACAGGGAGCTCCCCCTAGTGGTGGCTGCAGACAGGATCTTATCATGTATCTCTATATACAGGGAGCTCCCCCTAGTGGTGGCTGCAGACAGGATCTTATCATGTATCTCTGCATACAGGGAGCTCCCCCTAGTGGTGGCTGCAGACAGGATCTTATCATGTATCTCTGCATACAGGGAGCTCCCCCTAGTGGTGGCTGCAGACAAGATCTTATCATGTATCTCTGTATACAGGGAGCTCCCCCTAGTGGTGGCTGCAGACAGGATCTTATCATGTATCTCTGCATACAGGGAGCTCCCCCTAGTGGTGACTGCAGACAGGATCTTATCATGTATCTCTGTATACAGGGGGCTCCCCCTAGTGGTGGCTGCAGACAAGATCTTATCATGTATCTCTGTATACAGGGAGCTCCCCCTAGTGGTGGCTGCAGACAGGATCTTATCATGTATCTCTGTATACAGGGAGCTCCCCCTAGTGGTGGCTGCAGACAGGATCTTATCATGTATCTCTGTATACAGGGAGCTCCCCCTAGTGGTGACTGCAGACAGGATCTTATCATGTATCTCTGTATACAGGGAGCTCCCCCTAGTGGTGGCTGCAGACAGGATCTTATCATGTATCTCTGTATACAGGGAACTCCCCCTAGTGGTGGCTGCAGACAGGATCTTATCATGTATCTCTATATACAGGGAGCTCCCCCTAGTGGTGGCTGCAGACAGGATCTTATCATGTATCTCTGTATACAGGGAGCTCCCCCTAGTGGTGGTTGCAGACAGGATCTTATGTATCTCTGTATACAGGTAGCTCCCCCTAGTGGTGGCTGCAGACAGGACCTTTATCATGTATCTCTGTATACAGGGATCTCCCCCTAGTGGTGGCTGCAGACAGGATCTTATCATGTATCTCTGTATACAGGGAGCTCCCTCTAGTGGTGGCTGCAGACAGGATCTTATCATGTATCCCTGTATACAGGGAGCTCCCCCTAGTGGTGGCTGCAGACAGGATCTTATCATGTATCTCTGTATACAGGGAGCTCCCCCTAGTGGTGGCTGCAGACAGGATCTTATCATGTGTCTCTGTATACAGGGAGCTCCCCCTAGTGGTGGCTGCAGACAGGATCTTATCATGTATCTCTGTATACAGGGAGCTCCCCCTAGTGGTGGCTGCAGACAGGATCTTATCATGTACCTCTGTATACAGGGAGCTCCCCCTAGTGGTGGCTGCAGACAGGATCTTATCATGTATCTCTGTATACAGGGAGCTCCCCCTAGTGGTGGCTGCAGACAGGATCTTATTATGTATCTCTGTATACAGGGAGCTCCCTCTAGTGGTGGCTGCAGACAGGATCTTATCATGTATCTCTGTATACAGGGAGCTCCCCCTAGTGGTGGCTGCAGACAGGATCTTATCATGTATCTCTGCATACAGGGAGCTCCCCCTAGTGGTGGCTGCAGACAGGATCTTATCTTGTATCTCTGTATACAGGGAGCTCCCCCTAGTGGTGGCTGCAGACAGGATCTTATCATGTATCTCTGTATACAGGGAGCTCCCCCTAGTGGTGGCTGCAGACAGGATCTTATCATGTATCTCTGTATACAGGGAGCTCCCCCTAGTGGTGGCTGCAGACAGGATCTTATCATGTATCTCTGTATACAGGGAGCTCCCCCTAGTGGTGGCTGCAGACAGGATCTTATCATGTATCTCTGTATACAGAGAGCTCCCGCTAGTGGTGGCAGCAGACAGGATCTTATCATGTATCTCTGTATACAGGGAGGTCCCCCTAGTGGTGGCTGCAGACAGGATCTTATCATGTATCTCTGTATACAGGGAGCTCCCCCTACTGGTGGCTGCAGACAGGATCTTATCATGTATCTCTGTATACAGGGAGCTCCCCCTAGTGGTGGCTGCAGGCAGGATCTTATCATGTATCTCTGTATACAGGGAGCTCCCCTAGTGGTGGCTGCAGACAGGATCTTATCATGTATCTCTGTATACAGGGAGCTCCCCCTACTGGTGGCTGCAGACAGGATCTTATCATGTATCTCTGTATACAGGGAGCTCCCCCTAGTGGTGGCTGCAGGCAGGATCTTATCATGTATCTCTGTATACAGGGAGCTCCCCCTAGTGGTGGCTGCAGACAGGATCTTATCATGTATCTCTGTATACAGGGAGCTCCCCCTACTGGTGGCTGCAGACAGGATCTTCTCATGTATCTCTGTATACAGGGAGCTCCTCCTACTGGTGGCTGCAGGCAGGATCTTATATTTCTCTGTATACAGGGAGCTCCTCCTAGTGGTGGCTGCAGACAGGATCTTATCATGTATCTCTGTATACAGGGAGCTCCCCCTAGTGGTGGCTGCAGACAGGATCTTATCATGTATCTCTGCATACAGGGAGCTCCCCCTAGTGGTGGCTGCAGACAGGATCTTATCATGTATCTCTGTATACCGGGAGCTCCCCCTAGTGGTGGCTGCAGACAGGATCTTATCATGTATCTCTGTATACAGGGAGCTCCCCCTAGTGGTGGCTGCAGACAGGATCTTATCTTGTATCTCTGTATACAGGGAGCTCCCCCTAGTGGTGGCTGCAGACAGGATCTTATCATGTATCTCTGTATACAGGGAGCTCCCCCTAGTGGTGGCTGCAGGCAGGATCTTATCATGTATCTCTGTATACAGGGAGCTCCCCCTAGTGGTGACTGCAGACAGGATCTTATCATGTATCCCTGTATACAGGGAGCTCCCCCTAGTGGTGGCTGCAGACAGGATCTTATCATGTATCTCTGTATACAGGGAGCTTCCCCTAGTGGTGGCTGCAGACAGGATCTTATCATGTATCTCTGTATACAGGGAGCTCCCCCTAGTGATGGCTGCAGACAGGATCTTATCATGTATCTCTGTATACAGGGAGCTCCCCCTAGTGGTGGCTGCAGACAGGATCTTATCATGTATCTCTGTATACAGGGAGCTCCACCTAGTGGTGGCTGCAGACAGGATCTTATCATGTATCTCTGTATACAGGGAGCTCCCCCTAGTGGTGGCTGCAGACAGGATCTTATCATGTATCTCTGTATACAGGGAGCTCCTCCTAGTGGTGGCTGCAGACAGGATCTTATCATGTATCTCTGTATACAGGGAGCTCCTCCTAGTGGTGGCTGCAGACAGGATCTTATCATGTATCTCTGTATACAGGGAGCTCCCCCTAGTGGTGGCTGCAGACAGGATCTTATCATGTATCTCTGTATACAGGGAGCTCCACCTAGTGGTGGCTGCAGGCAGGATCTTATCATGTATCTCTGTATACAGGGAGCTCCCCCTAGTGGTGGCTGCAGACAGGATCTTATCATGTATCTCTGTATACAGGGATCTCCCCCTAGTGGTGGCTGCAGGCAGGATCTTATCATGTATCTCTGTATACAGGGAGCTCCCCCTAGTGGTGGCTGCAGACAGGATCTTATCATGTATCTCTGTATACAGGGAGCTCCCCCTAGTGGTGGCTGCAGACAGGATCTTATCATGTATCTCTGTATACAGGGAGCTCCACCTAGTGGTGGCTGCAGACAGGATATTATCAGGTATCTCTGTATACAGGGAGCTCCCCCTAGTGGTGGCTGCAGACAGGATCTTATCATGTATCTCTGTATACAGGGAGCTCCCCCTAGTGGTGGCTGCAGACAGGATCTTATCATGTATCTCTGTATACAGGGAGCTCCACCTAGTGGTGGCTGCAGACAGGATCTTATCATGTATCTCTGTATACAGGGAGCTCCCCCTAGTGGTGGCTGCAGACAGGATCTTATCATGTATCTCTGTATACAGGGAGCTCCTCCTAGTGGTGGCTGCAGACAGTATCTTATCATGTATCTCTGTATACAGGGAGCTCCACCTAGTGGTGGC
>NW_027445391.1:0-31744 GCF_048569485.1 Anomaloglossus baeobatrachus | reverse complement strand
CTTTTTACAGTTTTTCTATTCCCAATTAGCCGTTTAAGTGTACTTATTGAAAGTAGTAATTCTTTCATAGGCCGCCCTTTCTTAGTATTTGACGTTCCTTATATTGCGGTATGAGGCTTCGCAGTAGGTTGCAAACATTCATCACCCATGACTTTCCCCAATTGAGCTCAGAAGCTCAATGTCTATCATGACCTCTCTTTTAGAATGTCCAAGAGCAAGCAAACTATTCCTCCAGGAGAGGGCGCCAACAGACTACTAAAGAGATCATCATTACTCAAAGAAAACCCCAAAAACCAATGCATGATAGGAATAAACAGGTAACTTTCTTTGGAGTGGAAGCGGAGAGATCGCACCAGATGCCAATTCTAGATGTTATCACACCTGTGGTCACTGCAGCAGCAGGTGAATCCACTTTGTCCAAAAGGGATCTATTCCATTCAATTGCAAATGATCTAGATAAGACAGAGAACTGCAGCACGGGGACATAGCCGAGTTGGTCAGGTTGAGTGGTGATGAGTTTGCTATTTGGATGAATAAAGAAAGTCAAAAGTGTGAAAGATAAAAAACAAAAGGAGGAAGTGTGAAAAGTGAATGGGCCAAATTGAGGTGCATATGAAGACGTATGCTTTCTTCCAATTCATTAAATCGGGCTAATATGAATCAGGTGAATTGAGTTCTGCTTTTGGAAACTGGGTTAAGAAGGGGTGCACCGTTCCTGGAGGTACTGCAATACCAGGTCAATGCGTGGAGTGGACAGAGCAAGCTCTTTTTCCATCTCCCTGTTCTAAAAATCCATTTAATATATGGTCCCCAGATAGGGGACGTATCAGATATTAAACTGATAAGAACAGATACTACACTTGATCTTAGCCAAAAGGCCGAGAAGCGATAACCAGAATTGGTTTGGGCCTCGAGTGGCACCCTGGCCTATGCCGGACACATCTTAGGGAGAGAGAGCGAGAGGGAGACAAACCCACGCCTACACAAGACATTTTGTCACCCAAGCCAACCCTTGAAAAGGCTGCTTTGCAGAGCCAAAACAAGAAGAATGGTGCGTTTTGCAGCCGCCGCCCACTGCAATGAATCTGAATAACTCCTCCTTTAGGGCGCAAGCAACTCCCCTCCCCCTTGCAGTCTTTCCAATTCACGATACAAAAAGACGGACAGGACAGGTTGCCTGACTTTCCGTCACTGCCACCCTTTGCCATCCTTACCCGTAGAAAGCCCTTTCATCATCCCCAAACCCTAATCTTTTCCCTTTCCTTCCCAGCCCCCAAACCCTGCCCTCTGTACCTTTCTCACCACCCGCTTCCCTTCTCCTGTCATCCCCCTACCACCCGGGAAAAAAAGAGATTGCCCCCTCCTTCCACTAGCCCACCCTCCCACCCAAAGAACAACTTCTTCTGCGCAGCTTGTTTTCTAGGCAGCAGCGCTATTGTGATGTCATCGGGGGGCATTGTGACAAGCCGCCAGTGTTCCGTCTCTTCATGTTGTGCACAGTTCAAACGGAAAATACATCAACAGGCAGACTACAGAAAAGCTTACTATCAAAGGTTAGAGGGGGGCTTTCTCAGAGGGCTTTTTACAGTTTTTCTATTCCCAATTAGCCGTTTAAGTGTACTTATTGAAAGTAGTAATTCTTTCATAGGCCGCCCTTTCTTAGTATTTGACGTTCCTTATATTGCGGTATGAGGCTTCGCAGTAGGTTGCAAACATTCATCACCCATGACTTTCCCCAATTGAGCTCAGAAGCTCAATGTCTATCATGACCTCTCTTTTAGAATGTCCAAGAGCAAGCAAACTATTCCTCCAGGAGAGGGCGCCAACAGACTACTAAAGAGATCATCATTACTCAAAGAAAACCCCAAAAACCAATGCATGATAGGAATAAACAGGTAACTTTCTTTGGAGTGGAAGCGGAGAGATCGCACCAGATGCCAATTCTAGATGTTATCACACCTGTGGTCACTGCAGCAGCAGGTGAATCCACTTTGTCCAAAAGGGATCTATTCCATTCAATTGCAAATGATCTAGATAAGACAGAGAACTGCAGCACGGGGACATAGCCGAGTTGGTCAGGTTGAGTGGTGATGAGTTTGCTATTTGGATGAATAAAGAAAGTCAAAAGTGTGAAAGATAAAAAACAAAAGGAGGAAGTGTGAAAAGTGAATGGGCCAAATTGAGGTGCATATGAAGACGTATGCTTTCTTCCAATTCATTAAATCGGGCTAATATGAATCAGGTGAATTGAGTTCTGCTTTTGGAAACTGGGTTAAGAAGGGGTGCACCGTTCCTGGAGGTACTGCAATACCAGGTCAATGCGTGGAGTGGACAGAGCAAGCTCTTTTTCCATCTCCCTGTTCTAAAAATCCATTTAATATATGGTCCCCAGATAGGGGACGTATCAGATATTAAACTGATAAGAACAGATACTACACTTGATCTTAGCCAAAAGGCCGAGAAGCGATAACCAGAATTGGTTTGGGCCTCGAGTGGCACCCTGGCCTATGCCGGACACATCTTAGGGAGAGAGAGCGAGAGGGAGACAAACCCACGCCTACACAAGACATTTTGTCACCCAAGCCAACCCTTGAAAAGGCTGCTTTGCAGAGCCAAAACAAGAAGAATGGTGCGTTTTGCAGCCGCCGCCCACTGCAATGAATCTGAATAACTCCTCCTTTAGGGCGCAAGCAACTCCCCTCCCCCTTGCAGTCTTTCCAATTCACGATACAAAAAGACGGACAGGACAGGTTGCCTGACTTTCCGTCACTGCCACCCTTTGCCATCCTTACCCGTAGAAAGCCCTTTCATCATCCCCAAACCCTAATCTTTTCCCTTTCCTTCCCAGCCCCCAAACCCTGCCCTCTGTACCTTTCTCACCACCCGCTTCCCTTCTCCTGTCATCCCCCTACCACCCGGGAAAAAAAGAGATTGCCCCCTCCTTCCACTAGCCCACCCTCCCACCCAAAGAACAACTTCTTCTGCGCAGCTTGTTTTCTAGGCAGCAGCGCTATTGTGATGTCATCGGGGGGCATTGTGACAAGCCGCCAGTGTTCCGTCTCTTCATGTTGTGCACAGTTCAAACGGAAAATACATCAACAGGCAGACTACAGAAAAGCTTACTATCAAAGGTTAGAGGGGGGCTTTCTCAGAGGGCTTTTTACAGTTTTTCTATTCCCAATTAGCCGTTTAAGTGTACTTATTGAAAGTAGTAATTCTTTCATAGGCCGCCCTTTCTTAGTATTTGACGTTCCTTATATTGCGGTATGAGGCTTCGCAGTTTGCAAACATTCATCACCCATGACTTTCCCCAATTGAGCTCAGAAGCTCAATGTCTATCATGACCTCTCTTTTAGAATGTCCAAGAGCAAGCAAACTATTCCTCCAGGAGAGGGCGCCAACAGACTACTAAAGAGATCATCATTACTCAAAGAAAACCCCTAAAAACCAATGCATGATAGGAATAAACAGGTAACTTTCTTTGGAGTGGAAGCGGAGAGATCGCACCAGATGCCAATTCTAGATGTTATCACACCTGTGGTCACTGCAGCAGCAGGTGAATCCACTTTGTCCAAAAGGGATCTATTCCATTCAATTGCAAATGATCTAGATAAGACAGAGAACTGCAGCACGGGGACATAGCCGAGTTGGTCAGGTTGAGTGGTGATGAGTTTGCTATTTGGATGAATAAAGAAAGTCAAAAGTGTGAAAGATAAAAAACAAAAGGAGGAAGTGTGAAAAGTGAATGGGCCAAATTGAGGTGCATATGAAGACGTATGCTTTCTTCCAATTCATTAAATCGGGCTAATATGAATCAGGTGAATTGAGTTCTGCTTTTGGAAACTGGGTTAAGAAGGGGTGCACCGTTCCTGGAGGTACTGCAATACCAGGTCAATGCGTGGAGTGGACAGAGCAAGCTCTTTTTCCATCTCCCTGTTCTAAAAATCCATTTAATATATGGTCCCCAGATAGGGGACGTATCAGATATTAAACTGATAAGAACAGATACTACACTTGATCTTAGCCAAAAGGCCGAGAAGCGATAACCAGAATTGGTTTGGGCCTCGAGTGGCACCCTGGCCTATGCCGGACACATCTTAGGGAGAGAGAGCGAGAGGGAGACAAACCCACGCCTACACAAGACATTTTGTCACCCAAGCCAACCCTTGAAAAGGCTGCTTTGCAGAGCCAAAACAAGAAGAATGGTGCGTTTTGCAGCCGCCGCCCACTGCAATGAATCTGAATAACTCCTCCTTTAGGGCGCAAGCAACTCCCCTCCCCCTTGCAGTCTTTCCAATTCACGATACAAAAAGACGGACAGGACAGGTTGCCTGACTTTCCGTCACTGCCACCCTTTGCCATCCTTACCCGTAGAAAGCCCTTTCATCATCCCCAAACCCTAATCTTTTCCCTTTCCTTCCCAGCCCCCAAACCCTGCCCTCTGTACCTTTCTCACCACCCGCTTCCCTTCTCCTGTCATCCCCCTACCACCCGGGAAAAAAAGAGATTGCCCCCTCCTTCCACTAGCCCACCCTCCCACCCAAAGAACAACTTCTTCTGCGCAGCTTGTTTTCTAGGCAGCAGCGCTATTGTGATGTCATCGGGGGGCATTGTGACAAGCCGCCAGTGTTCCGTCTCTTCATGTTGTGCACAGTTCAAACGGAAAATACATCAACAGGCAGACTACAGAAAAGCTTACTATCAAAGGTTAGAGGGGGGCTTTCTCAGAGGGCTTTTTACAGTTTTTCTATTCCCAATTAGCCGTTTAAGTGTACTTATTGAAAGTAGTAATTCTTTCATAGGCCGCCCTTTCTTAGTATTTGACGTTCCTTATATTGCGGTATGAGGCTTCGCAGTAGGTTGCAAACATTCATCACCCATGACTTTCCCCAATTGAGCTCAGAAGCTCAATGTCTATCATGACCTCTCTTTTAGAATGTCCAAGAGCAAGCAAACTATTCCTCCAGGAGAGGGCGCCAACAGACTACTAAAGAGATCATCATTACTCAAAGAAAACCCCAAAAACCAATGCATGATAGGAATAAACAGGTAACTTTCTTTGGAGTGGAAGCGGAGAGATCGCACCAGATGCCAATTCTAGATGTTATCACACCTGTGGTCACTGCAGCAGCAGGTGAATCCACTTTGTCCAAAAGGGATCTATTCCATTCAATTGCAAATGATCTAGATAAGACAGAGAACTGCAGCACGGGGACATAGCCGAGTTGGTCAGGTTGAGTGGTGATGAGTTTGCTATTTGGATGAATAAAGAAAGTCAAAAGTGTGAAAGATAAAAAACAAAAGGAGGAAGTGTGAAAAGTGAATGGGCCAAATTGAGGTGCATATGAAGACGTATGCTTTCTTCCAATTCATTAAATCGGGCTAATATGAATCAGGTGAATTGAGTTCTGCTTTTGGAAACTGGGTTAAGAAGGGGTGCACCGTTCCTGGAGGTACTGCAATACCAGGTCAATGCGTGGAGTGGACAGAGCAAGCTCTTTTTCCATCTCCCTGTTCTAAAAATCCATTTAATATATGGTCCCCAGATAGGGGACGTATCAGATATTAAACTGATAAGAACAGATACTACACTTGATCTTAGCCAAAAGGCCGAGAAGCGATAACCAGAATTGGTTTGGGCCTCGAGTGGCACCCTGGCCTATGCCGGACACATCTTAGGGAGAGAGAGCGAGAGGGAGACAAACCCACGCCTACACAAGACATTTTGTCACCCAAGCCAACCCTTGAAAAGGCTGCTTTGCAGAGCCAAAACAAGAAGAATGGTGCGTTTTGCAGCCGCCGCCCACTGCAATGAATCTGAATAACTCCTCCTTTAGGGCGCAAGCAACTCCCCTCCCCCTTGCAGTCTTTCCAATTCACGATACAAAAAGACGGACAGGACAGGTTGCCTGACTTTCCGTCACTGCCACCCTTTGCCATCCTTACCCGTAGAAAGCCCTTTCATCATCCCCAAACCCTAATCTTTTCCCTTTCCTTCCCAGCCCCCAAACCCTGCCCTCTGTACCTTTCTCACCACCCGCTTCCCTTCTCCTGTCATCCCCCTACCACCCGGGAAAAAAAGAGATTGCCCCCTCCTTCCACTAGCCCACCCTCCCACCCAAAGAACAACTTCTTCTGCGCAGCTTGTTTTCTAGGCAGCAGCGCTATTGTGATGTCATCGGGGGGCATTGTGACAAGCCGCCAGTGTTCCGTCTCTTCATGTTGTGCACAGTTCAAACGGAAAATACATCAACAGGCAGACTACAGAAAAGCTTACTATCAAAGGTTAGAGGGGGGCTTTCTCAGAGGGCTTTTTACAGTTTTTCTATTCCCAATTAGCCGTTTAAGTGTACTTATTGAAAGTAGTAATTCTTTCATAGGCCGCCCTTTCTTAGTATTTGACGTTCCTTATATTGCGGTATGAGGCTTCGCAGTAGGTTGCAAACATTCATCACCCATGACTTTCCCCAATTGAGCTCAGAAGCTCAATGTCTATCATGACCTCTCTTTTAGAATGTCCAAGAGCAAGCAAACTATTCCTCCAGGAGAGGGCGCCAACAGACTACTAAAGAGATCATCATTACTCAAAGAAAACCCCAAAAACCAATGCATGATAGGAATAAACAGGTAACTTTCTTTGGAGTGGAAGCGGAGAGATCGCACCAGATGCCAATTCTAGATGTTATCACACCTGTGGTCACTGCAGCAGCAGGTGAATCCACTTTGTCCAAAAGGGATCTATTCCATTCAATTGCAAATGATCTAGATAAGACAGAGAACTGCAGCACGGGGACATAGCCGAGTTGGTCAGGTTGAGTGGTGATGAGTTTGCTATTTGGATGAATAAAGAAAGTCAAAAGTGTGAAAGATAAAAAACAAAAGGAGGAAGTGTGAAAAGTGAATGGGCCAAATTGAGGTGCATATGAAGACGTATGCTTTCTTCCAATTCATTAAATCGGGCTAATATGAATCAGGTGAATTGAGTTCTGCTTTTGGAAACTGGGTTAAGAAGGGGTGCACCGTTCCTGGAGGTACTGCAATACCAGGTCAATGCGTGGAGTGGACAGAGCAAGCTCTTTTTCCATCTCCCTGTTCTAAAAATCCATTTAATATATGGTCCCCAGATAGGGGACGTATCAGATATTAAACTGATAAGAACAGATACTACACTTGATCTTAGCCAAAAGGCCGAGAAGCGATAACCAGAATTGGTTTGGGCCTCGAGTGGCACCCTGGCCTATGCCGGACACATCTTAGGGAGAGAGAGCGAGAGGGAGACAAACCCACGCCTACACAAGACATTTTGTCACCCAAGCCAACCCTTGAAAAGGCTGCTTTGCAGAGCCAAAACAAGAAGAATGGTGCGTTTTGCAGCCGCCGCCCACTGCAATGAATCTGAATAACTCCTCCTTTAGGGCGCAAGCAACTCCCCTCCCCCTTGCAGTCTTTCCAATTCACGATACAAAAAGACGGACAGGACAGGTTGCCTGACTTTCCGTCACTGCCACCCTTTGCCATCCTTACCCGTAGAAAGCCCTTTCATCATCCCCAAACCCTAATCTTTTCCCTTTCCTTCCCAGCCCCCAAACCCTGCCCTCTGTACCTTTCTCACCACCCGCTTCCCTTCTCCTGTCATCCCCCTACCACCCGGGAAAAAAAGAGATTGCCCCCTCCTTCCACTAGCCCACCCTCCCACCCAAAGAACAACTTCTTCTGCGCAGCTTGTTTTCTAGGCAGCAGCGCTATTGTGATGTCATCGGGGGGCATTGTGACAAGCCGCCAGTGTTCCGTCTCTTCATGTTGTGCACAGTTCAAACGGAAAATACATCAACAGGCAGACTACAGAAAAGCTTACTATCAAAGGTTAGAGGGGGGCTTTCTCAGAGGGCTTTTTACAGTTTTTCTATTCCCAATTAGCCGTTTAAGTGTACTTATTGAAAGTAGTAATTCTTTCATAGGCCGCCCTTTCTTAGTATTTGACGTTCCTTATATTGCGGTATGAGGCTTCGCAGTAGGTTGCAAACATTCATCACCCATGACTTTCCCCAATTGAGCTCAGAAGCTCAATGTCTATCATGACCTCTCTTTTAGAATGTCCAAGAGCAAGCAAACTATTCCTCCAGGAGAGGGCGCCAACAGACTACTAAAGAGATCATCATTACTCAAAGAAAACCCCAAAAACCAATGCATGATAGGAATAAACAGGTAACTTTCTTTGGAGTGGAAGCGGAGAGATCGCACCAGATGCCAATTCTAGATGTTATCACACCTGTGGTCACTGCAGCAGCAGGTGAATCCACTTTGTCCAAAAGGGATCTATTCCATTCAATTGCAAATGATCTAGATAAGACAGAGAACTGCAGCACGGGGACATAGCCGAGTTGGTCAGGTTGAGTGGTGATGAGTTTGCTATTTGGATGAATAAAGAAAGTCAAAAGTGTGAAAGATAAAAAACAAAAGGAGGAAGTGTGAAAAGTGAATGGGCCAAATTGAGGTGCATATGAAGACGTATGCTTTCTTCCAATTCATTAAATCGGGCTAATATGAATCAGGTGAATTGAGTTCTGCTTTTGGAAACTGGGTTAAGAAGGGGTGCACCGTTCCTGGAGGTACTGCAATACCAGGTCAATGCGTGGAGTGGACAGAGCAAGCTCTTTTTCCATCTCCCTGTTCTAAAAATCCATTTAATATATGGTCCCCAGATAGGGGACGTATCAGATATTAAACTGATAAGAACAGATACTACACTTGATCTTAGCCAAAAGGCCGAGAAGCGATAACCAGAATTGGTTTGGGCCTCGAGTGGCACCCTGGCCTATGCCGGACACATCTTAGGGAGAGAGAGCGAGAGGGAGACAAACCCACGCCTACACAAGACATTTTGTCACCCAAGCCAACCCTTGAAAAGGCTGCTTTGCAGAGCCAAAACAAGAAGAATGGTGCGTTTTGCAGCCGCCGCCCACTGCAATGAATCTGAATAACTCCTCCTTTAGGGCGCAAGCAACTCCCCTCCCCCTTGCAGTCTTTCCAATTCACGATACAAAAAGACGGACAGGACAGGTTGCCTGACTTTCCGTCACTGCCACCCTTTGCCATCCTTACCCGTAGAAAGCCCTTTCATCATCCCCAAACCCTAATCTTTTCCCTTTCCTTCCCAGCCCCCAAACCCTGCCCTCTGTACCTTTCTCACCACCCGCTTCCCTTCTCCTGTCATCCCCCTACCACCCGGGAAAAAAAGAGATTGCCCCCTCCTTCCACTAGCCCACCCTCCCACCCAAAGAACAACTTCTTCTGCGCAGCTTGTTTTCTAGGCAGCAGCGCTATTGTGATGTCATCGGGGGGCATTGTGACAAGCCGCCAGTGTTCCGTCTCTTCATGTTGTGCACAGTTCAAACGGAAAATACATCAACAGGCAGACTACAGAAAAGCTTACTATCAAAGGTTAGAGGGGGGCTTTCTCAGAGGGCTTTTTACAGTTTTTCTATTCCCAATTAGCCGTTTAAGTGTACTTATTGAAAGTAGTAATTCTTTCATAGGCCGCCCTTTCTTAGTATTTGACGTTCCTTATATTGCGGTATGAGGCTTCGCAGTAGGTTGCAAACATTCATCACCCATGACTTTCCCCAATTGAGCTCAGAAGCTCAATGTCTATCATGACCTCTCTTTTAGAATGTCCAAGAGCAAGCAAACTATTCCTCCAGGAGAGGGCGCCAACAGACTACTAAAGAGATCATCATTACTCAAAGAAAACCCCAAAAACCAATGCATGATAGGAATAAACAGGTAACTTTCTTTGGAGTGGAAGCGGAGAGATCGCACCAGATGCCAATTCTAGATGTTATCACACCTGTGGTCACTGCAGCAGCAGGTGAATCCACTTTGTCCAAAAGGGATCTATTCCATTCAATTGCAAATGATCTAGATAAGACAGAGAACTGCAGCACGGGGACATAGCCGAGTTGGTCAGGTTGAGTGGTGATGAGTTTGCTATTTGGATGAATAAAGAAAGTCAAAAGTGTGAAAGATAAAAAACAAAAGGAGGAAGTGTGAAAAGTGAATGGGCCAAATTGAGGTGCATATGAAGACGTATGCTTTCTTCCAATTCATTAAATCGGGCTAATATGAATCAGGTGAATTGAGTTCTGCTTTTGGAAACTGGGTTAAGAAGGGGTGCACCGTTCCTGGAGGTACTGCAATACCAGGTCAATGCGTGGAGTGGACAGAGCAAGCTCTTTTTCCATCTCCCTGTTCTAAAAATCCATTTAATATATGGTCCCCAGATAGGGGACGTATCAGATATTAAACTGATAAGAACAGATACTACACTTGATCTTAGCCAAAAGGCCGAGAAGCGATAACCAGAATTGGTTTGGGCCTCGAGTGGCACCCTGGCCTATGCCGGACACATCTTAGGGAGAGAGAGCGAGAGGGAGACAAACCCACGCCTACACAAGACATTTTGTCACCCAAGCCAACCCTTGAAAAGGCTGCTTTGCAGAGCCAAAACAAGAAGAATGGTGCGTTTTGCAGCCGCCGCCCACTGCAATGAATCTGAATAACTCCTCCTTTAGGGCGCAAGCAACTCCCCTCCCCCTTGCAGTCTTTCCAATTCACGATACAAAAAGACGGACAGGACAGGTTGCCTGACTTTCCGTCACTGCCACCCTTTGCCATCCTTACCCGTAGAAAGCCCTTTCATCATCCCCAAACCCTAATCTTTTCCCTTTCCTTCCCAGCCCCCAAACCCTGCCCTCTGTACCTTTCTCACCACCCGCTTCCCTTCTCCTGTCATCCCCCTACCACCCGGGAAAAAAAGAGATTGCCCCCTCCTTCCACTAGCCCACCCTCCCACCCAAAGAACAACTTCTTCTGCGCAGCTTGTTTTCTAGGCAGCAGCGCTATTGTGATGTCATCGGGGGGCATTGTGACAAGCCGCCAGTGTTCCGTCTCTTCATGTTGTGCACAGTTCAAACGGAAAATACATCAACAGGCAGACTACAGAAAAGCTTACTATCAAAGGTTAGAGGGGGGCTTTCTCAGAGGGCTTTTTACAGTTTTTCTATTCCCAATTAGCCGTTTAAGTGTACTTATTGAAAGTAGTAATTCTTTCATAGGCCGCCCTTTCTTAGTATTTGACGTTCCTTATATTGCGGTATGAGGCTTCGCAGTAGGTTGCAAACATTCATCACCCATGACTTTCCCCAATTGAGCTCAGAAGCTCAATGTCTATCATGACCTCTCTTTTAGAATGTCCAAGAGCAAGCAAACTATTCCTCCAGGAGAGGGCGCCAACAGACTACTAAAGAGATCATCATTACTCAAAGAAAACCCCAAAAACCAATGCATGATAGGAATAAACAGGTAACTTTCTTTGGAGTGGAAGCGGAGAGATCGCACCAGATGCCAATTCTAGATGTTATCACACCTGTGGTCACTGCAGCAGCAGGTGAATCCACTTTGTCCAAAAGGGATCTATTCCATTCAATTGCAAATGATCTAGATAAGACAGAGAACTGCAGCACGGGGACATAGCCGAGTTGGTCAGGTTGAGTGGTGATGAGTTTGCTATTTGGATGAATAAAGAAAGTCAAAAGTGTGAAAGATAAAAAACAAAAGGAGGAAGTGTGAAAAGTGAATGGGCCAAATTGAGGTGCATATGAAGACGTATGCTTTCTTCCAATTCATTAAATCGGGCTAATATGAATCAGGTGAATTGAGTTCTGCTTTTGGAAACTGGGTTAAGAAGGGGTGCACCGTTCCTGGAGGTACTGCAATACCAGGTCAATGCGTGGAGTGGACAGAGCAAGCTCTTTTTCCATCTCCCTGTTCTAAAAATCCATTTAATATATGGTCCCCAGATAGGGGACGTATCAGATATTAAACTGATAAGAACAGATACTACACTTGATCTTAGCCAAAAGGCCGAGAAGCGATAACCAGAATTGGTTTGGGCCTCGAGTGGCACCCTGGCCTATGCCGGACACATCTTAGGGAGAGAGAGCGAGAGGGAGACAAACCCACGCCTACACAAGACATTTTGTCACCCAAGCCAACCCTTGAAAAGGCTGCTTTGCAGAGCCAAAACAAGAAGAATGGTGCGTTTTGCAGCCGCCGCCCACTGCAATGAATCTGAATAACTCCTCCTTTAGGGCGCAAGCAACTCCCCTCCCCCTTGCAGTCTTTCCAATTCACGATACAAAAAGACGGACAGGACAGGTTGCCTGACTTTCCGTCACTGCCACCCTTTGCCATCCTTACCCGTAGAAAGCCCTTTCATCATCCCCAAACCCTAATCTTTTCCCTTTCCTTCCCAGCCCCCAAACCCTGCCCTCTGTACCTTTCTCACCACCCGCTTCCCTTCTCCTGTCATCCCCCTACCACCCGGGAAAAAAAGAGATTGCCCCCTCCTTCCACTAGCCCACCCTCCCACCCAAAGAACAACTTCTTCTGCGCAGCTTGTTTTCTAGGCAGCAGCGCTATTGTGATGTCATCGGGGGGCATTGTGACAAGCCGCCAGTGTTCCGTCTCTTCATGTTGTGCACAGTTCAAACGGAAAATACATCAACAGGCAGACTACAGAAAAGCTTACTATCAAAGGTTAGAGGGGGGCTTTCTCAGAGGGCTTTTTACAGTTTTTCTATTCCCAATTAGCCGTTTAAGTGTACTTATTGAAAGTAGTAATTCTTTCATAGGCCGCCCTTTCTTAGTATTTGACGTTCCTTATATTGCGGTATGAGGCTTCGCAGTAGGTTGCAAACATTCATCACCCATGACTTTCCCCAATTGAGCTCAGAAGCTCAATGTCTATCATGACCTCTCTTTTAGAATGTCCAAGAGCAAGCAAACTATTCCTCCAGGAGAGGGCGCCAACAGACTACTAAAGAGATCATCATTACTCAAAGAAAACCCCAAAAACCAATGCATGATAGGAATAAACAGGTAACTTTCTTTGGAGTGGAAGCGGAGAGATCGCACCAGATGCCAATTCTAGATGTTATCACACCTGTGGTCACTGCAGCAGCAGGTGAATCCACTTTGTCCAAAAGGGATCTATTCCATTCAATTGCAAATGATCTAGATAAGACAGAGAACTGCAGCACGGGGACATAGCCGAGTTGGTCAGGTTGAGTGGTGATGAGTTTGCTATTTGGATGAATAAAGAAAGTCAAAAGTGTGAAAGATAAAAAACAAAAGGAGGAAGTGTGAAAAGTGAATGGGCCAAATTGAGGTGCATATGAAGACGTATGCTTTCTTCCAATTCATTAAATCGGGCTAATATGAATCAGGTGAATTGAGTTCTGCTTTTGGAAACTGGGTTAAGAAGGGGTGCACCGTTCCTGGAGGTACTGCAATACCAGGTCAATGCGTGGAGTGGACAGAGCAAGCTCTTTTTCCATCTCCCTGTTCTAAAAATCCATTTAATATATGGTCCCCAGATAGGGGACGTATCAGATATTAAACTGATAAGAACAGATTTTGATTTAATGAAGCTTTCCAAAGCACCACAAAAATGCATGACCGAAGTCACACCAAAAACAGTGCAAAGGCTAGGATTCGTGTGGACCCCTCCGTGAGAAGAGGATCCCCAAAAATCAACCCCGTCCCTCCGAGCCAGAAGGCCACAGCGAGGGTCAGGGATCTTCGGTGCTCCCCCAAGCCGAAGCCTGGTTGAGCCTTGTTGTTGCTCCCAGCGTCCACCGAGGCATCTTACCCAAGTGGAGTAGGGAGCTACTAGTCGTTGGTTTCGCAGCCGAGACTGCCCGGACCGTCAACCGGTGTTGGTTTCTCAGCCCAAGGCTGACCGGACCTCCAACCGGGTGTTGGTTTCTCAGCCCAAGGCTGACCGGACCTCCAACCGGGTGTTGGTTTCTCAGCCCAAGGCTAACCGGACCTCCAACCGGGTGTTGGTTTCTCAGCCAAAGCTGACCCGGACCTCCAACCGGGTGATGGTTTCTCAGCCCAAAGCTGACCGGACCTCCGACTGGGATTATAAAAATTTCCCTTCTTAGCCAGAAGGCCAGGATAGGGCAATATGCTTGGAAAGTATGAATAGGCAAGGCGCGGCGTGCGACAGAGTCTGAGGCTTACCAGGGTCCCAACCTAGCAAGTTCAGACTCCCTCCAGGGTGTCCATTCCTGGGGCACATTGCACCATAACCCCCACACTTACTCAGTCTAATAGCCTCAATCCTGGTAGGGCCATGGTTTCCTCTAGATGGATATACTATCCTCCCAAAGTACTAACAAGTGCAACCTTCCAGTGTGCATTGCATCATTGTACTAAGGTGGCCGGAGCCTTAAACCACCTTTTCGAACGATACTACACTTGATCTTAGCCAAAAGGCCGAGAAGCGATAACCAGAATTGGTTTGGGCCTCGAGTGGCACCCTGGCCTATGCCGGACACATCTTAGGGAGAGAGAGCGAGAGGGAGACAAACCCACGCCTACACAAGACATTTTGTCACCCAAGCCAACCCTTGAAAAGGCTGCTTTGCAGAGCCAAAACAAGAAGAATGGTGCGTTTTGCAGCCGCCGCCCACTGCAATGAATCTGAATAACTCCTCCTTTAGGGCGCAAGCAACTCCCCTCCCCCTTGCAGTCTTTCCAATTCACGATACAAAAAGACGGACAGGACAGGTTGCCTGACTTTCCGTCACTGCCACCCTTTGCCATCCTTACCCGTAGAAAGCCCTTTCATCATCCCCAAACCCTAATCTTTTCCCTTTCCTTCCCAGCCCCCAAACCCTGCCCTCTGTACCTTTCTCACCACCCGCTTCCCTTCTCCTGTCATCCCCCTACCACCCGGGAAAAAAAGAGATTGCCCCCTCCTTCCACTAGCCCACCCTCCCACCCAAAGAACAACTTCTTCTGCGCAGCTTGTTTTCTAGGCAGCAGCGCTATTGTGATGTCATCGGGGGGCATTGTGACAAGCCGCCAGTGTTCCGTCTCTTCATGTTGTGCACAGTTCAAACGGAAAATACATCAACAGGCAGACTACAGAAAAGCTTACTATCAAAGGTTAGAGGGGGGCTTTCTCAGAGGGCTTTTTACAGTTTTTCTATTCCCAATTAGCCGTTTAAGTGTACTTATTGAAAGTAGTAATTCTTTCATAGGCCGCCCTTTCTTAGTATTTGACGTTCCTTATATTGCGGTATGAGGCTTCGCAGTAGGTTGCAAACATTCATCACCCATGACTTTCCCCAATTGAGCTCAGAAGCTCAATGTCTATCATGACCTCTCTTTTAGAATGTCCAAGAGCAAGCAAACTATTCCTCCAGGAGAGGGCGCCAACAGACTACTAAAGAGATCATCATTACTCAAAGAAAACCCCAAAAACCAATGCATGATAGGAATAAACAGGTAACTTTCTTTGGAGTGGAAGCGGAGAGATCGCACCAGATGCCAATTCTAGATGTTATCACACCTGTGGTCACTGCAGCAGCAGGTGAATCCACTTTGTCCAAAAGGGATCTATTCCATTCAATTGCAAATGATCTAGATAAGACAGAGAACTGCAGCACGGGGACATAGCCGAGTTGGTCAGGTTGAGTGGTGATGAGTTTGCTATTTGGATGAATAAAGAAAGTCAAAAGTGTGAAAGATAAAAAACAAAAGGAGGAAGTGTGAAAAGTGAATGGGCCAAATTGAGGTGCATATGAAGACGTATGCTTTCTTCCAATTCATTAAATCGGGCTAATATGAATCAGGTGAATTGAGTTCTGCTTTTGGAAACTGGGTTAAGAAGGGGTGCACCGTTCCTGGAGGTACTGCAATACCAGGTCAATGCGTGGAGTGGACAGAGCAAGCTCTTTTTCCATCTCCCTGTTCTAAAAATCCATTTAATATATGGTCCCCAGATAGGGGACGTATCAGATATTAAACTGATAAGAACAGATACTACACTTGATCTTAGCCAAAAGGCCGAGAAGCGATAACCAGAATTGGTTTGGGCCTCGAGTGGCACCCTGGCCTATGCCGGACACATCTTAGGGAGAGAGAGCGAGAGGGAGACAAACCCACGCCTACACAAGACATTTTGTCACCCAAGCCAACCCTTGAAAAGGCTGCTTTGCAGAGCCAAAACAAGAAGAATGGTGCGTTTTGCAGCCGCCGCCCACTGCAATGAATCTGAATAACTCCTCCTTTAGGGCGCAAGCAACTCCCCTCCCCCTTGCAGTCTTTCCAATTCACGATACAAAAAGACGGACAGGACAGGTTGCCTGACTTTCCGTCACTGCCACCCTTTGCCATCCTTACCCGTAGAAAGCCCTTTCATCATCCCCAAACCCTAATCTTTTCCCTTTCCTTCCCAGCCCCCAAACCCTGCCCTCTGTACCTTTCTCACCACCCGCTTCCCTTCTCCTGTCATCCCCCTACCACCCGGGAAAAAAAGAGATTGCCCCCTCCTTCCACTAGCCCACCCTCCCACCCAAAGAACAACTTCTTCTGCGCAGCTTGTTTTCTAGGCAGCAGCGCTATTGTGATGTCATCGGGGGGCATTGTGACAAGCCGCCAGTGTTCCGTCTCTTCATGTTGTGCACAGTTCAAACGGAAAATACATCAACAGGCAGACTACAGAAAAGCTTACTATCAAAGGTTAGAGGGGGGCTTTCTCAGAGGGCTTTTTACAGTTTTTCTATTCCCAATTAGCCGTTTAAGTGTACTTATTGAAAGTAGTAATTCTTTCATAGGCCGCCCTTTCTTAGTATTTGACGTTCCTTATATTGCGGTATGAGGCTTCGCAGTAGGTTGCAAACATTCATCACCCATGACTTTCCCCAATTGAGCTCAGAAGCTCAATGTCTATCATGACCTCTCTTTTAGAATGTCCAAGAGCAAGCAAACTATTCCTCCAGGAGAGGGCGCCAACAGACTACTAAAGAGATCATCATTACTCAAAGAAAACCCCAAAAACCAATGCATGATAGGAATAAACAGGTAACTTTCTTTGGAGTGGAAGCGGAGAGATCGCACCAGATGCCAATTCTAGATGTTATCACACCTGTGGTCACTGCAGCAGCAGGTGAATCCACTTTGTCCAAAAGGGATCTATTCCATTCAATTGCAAATGATCTAGATAAGACAGAGAACTGCAGCACGGGGACATAGCCGAGTTGGTCAGGTTGAGTGGTGATGAGTTTGCTATTTGGATGAATAAAGAAAGTCAAAAGTGTGAAAGATAAAAAACAAAAGGAGGAAGTGTGAAAAGTGAATGGGCCAAATTGAGGTGCATATGAAGACGTATGCTTTCTTCCAATTCATTAAATCGGGCTAATATGAATCAGGTGAATTGAGTTCTGCTTTTGGAAACTGGGTTAAGAAGGGGTGCACCGTTCCTGGAGGTACTGCAATACCAGGTCAATGCGTGGAGTGGACAGAGCAAGCTCTTTTTCCATCTCCCTGTTCTAAAAATCCATTTAATATATGGTCCCCAGATAGGGGACGTATCAGATATTAAACTGATAAGAACAGATACTACACTTGATCTTAGCCAAAAGGCCGAGAAGCGATAACCAGAATTGGTTTGGGCCTCGAGTGGCACCCTGGCCTATGCCGGACACATCTTAGGGAGAGAGAGCGAGAGGGAGACAAACCCACGCCTACACAAGACATTTTGTCACCCAAGCCAACCCTTGAAAAGGCTGCTTTGCAGAGCCAAAACAAGAAGAATGGTGCGTTTTGCAGCCGCCGCCCACTGCAATGAATCTGAATAACTCCTCCTTTAGGGCGCAAGCAACTCCCCTCCCCCTTGCAGTCTTTCCAATTCACGATACAAAAAGACGGACAGGACAGGTTGCCTGACTTTCCGTCACTGCCACCCTTTGCCATCCTTACCCGTAGAAAGCCCTTTCATCATCCCCAAACCCTAATCTTTTCCCTTTCCTTCCCAGCCCCCAAACCCTGCCCTCTGTACCTTTCTCACCACCCGCTTCCCTTCTCCTGTCATCCCCCTACCACCCGGGAAAAAAAGAGATTGCCCCCTCCTTCCACTAGCCCACCCTCCCACCCAAAGAACAACTTCTTCTGCGCAGCTTGTTTTCTAGGCAGCAGCGCTATTGTGATGTCATCGGGGGGCATTGTGACAAGCCGCCAGTGTTCCGTCTCTTCATGTTGTGCACAGTTCAAACGGAAAATACATCAACAGGCAGACTACAGAAAAGCTTACTATCAAAGGTTAGAGGGGGGCTTTCTCAGAGGGCTTTTTACAGTTTTTCTATTCCCAATTAGCCGTTTAAGTGTACTTATTGAAAGTAGTAATTCTTTCATAGGCCGCCCTTTCTTAGTATTTGACGTTCCTTATATTGCGGTATGAGGCTTCGCAGTAGGTTGCAAACATTCATCACCCATGACTTTCCCCAATTGAGCTCAGAAGCTCAATGTCTATCATGACCTCTCTTTTAGAATGTCCAAGAGCAAGCAAACTATTCCTCCAGGAGAGGGCGCCAACAGACTACTAAAGAGATCATCATTACTCAAAGAAAACCCCAAAAACCAATGCATGATAGGAATAAACAGGTAACTTTCTTTGGAGTGGAAGCGGAGAGATCGCACCAGATGCCAATTCTAGATGTTATCACACCTGTGGTCACTGCAGCAGCAGGTGAATCCACTTTGTCCAAAAGGGATCTATTCCATTCAATTGCAAATGATCTAGATAAGACAGAGAACTGCAGCACGGGGACATAGCCGAGTTGGTCAGGTTGAGTGGTGATGAGTTTGCTATTTGGATGAATAAAGAAAGTCAAAAGTGTGAAAGATAAAAAACAAAAGGAGGAAGTGTGAAAAGTGAATGGGCCAAATTGAGGTGCATATGAAGACGTATGCTTTCTTCCAATTCATTAAATCGGGCTAATATGAATCAGGTGAATTGAGTTCTGCTTTTGGAAACTGGGTTAAGAAGGGGTGCACCGTTCCTGGAGGTACTGCAATACCAGGTCAATGCGTGGAGTGGACAGAGCAAGCTCTTTTTCCATCTCCCTGTTCTAAAAATCCATTTAATATATGGTCCCCAGATAGGGGACGTATCAGATATTAAACTGATAAGAACAGATACTACACTTGATCTTAGCCAAAAGGCCGAGAAGCGATAACCAGAATTGGTTTGGGCCTCGAGTGGCACCCTGGCCTATGCCGGACACATCTTAGGGAGAGAGAGCGAGAGGGAGACAAACCCACGCCTACACAAGACATTTTGTCACCCAAGCCAACCCTTGAAAAGGCTGCTTTGCAGAGCCAAAACAAGAAGAATGGTGCGTTTTGCAGCCGCCGCCCACTGCAATGAATCTGAATAACTCCTCCTTTAGGGCGCAAGCAACTCCCCTCCCCCTTGCAGTCTTTCCAATTCACGATACAAAAAGACGGACAGGACAGGTTGCCTGACTTTCCGTCACTGCCACCCTTTGCCATCCTTACCCGTAGAAAGCCCTTTCATCATCCCCAAACCCTAATCTTTTCCCTTTCCTTCCCAGCCCCCAAACCCTGCCCTCTGTACCTTTCTCACCACCCGCTTCCCTTCTCCTGTCATCCCCCTACCACCCGGGAAAAAAAGAGATTGCCCCCTCCTTCCACTAGCCCACCCTCCCACCCAAAGAACAACTTCTTCTGCGCAGCTTGTTTTCTAGGCAGCAGCGCTATTGTGATGTCATCGGGGGGCATTGTGACAAGCCGCCAGTGTTCCGTCTCTTCATGTTGTGCACAGTTCAAACGGAAAATACATCAACAGGCAGACTACAGAAAAGCTTACTATCAAAGGTTAGAGGGGGGCTTTCTCAGAGGGCTTTTTACAGTTTTTCTATTCCCAATTAGCCGTTTAAGTGTACTTATTGAAAGTAGTAATTCTTTCATAGGCCGCCCTTTCTTAGTATTTGACGTTCCTTATATTGCGGTATGAGGCTTCGCAGTAGGTTGCAAACATTCATCACCCATGACTTTCCCCAATTGAGCTCAGAAGCTCAATGTCTATCATGACCTCTCTTTTAGAATGTCCAAGAGCAAGCAAACTATTCCTCCAGGAGAGGGCGCCAACAGACTACTAAAGAGATCATCATTACTCAAAGAAAACCCCAAAAACCAATGCATGATAGGAATAAACAGGTAACTTTCTTTGGAGTGGAAGCGGAGAGATCGCACCAGATGCCAATTCTAGATGTTATCACACCTGTGGTCACTGCAGCAGCAGGTGAATCCACTTTGTCCAAAAGGGATCTATTCCATTCAATTGCAAATGATCTAGATAAGACAGAGAACTGCAGCACGGGGACATAGCCGAGTTGGTCAGGTTGAGTGGTGATGAGTTTGCTATTTGGATGAATAAAGAAAGTCAAAAGTGTGAAAGATAAAAAACAAAAGGAGGAAGTGTGAAAAGTGAATGGGCCAAATTGAGGTGCATATGAAGACGTATGCTTTCTTCCAATTCATTAAATCGGGCTAATATGAATCAGGTGAATTGAGTTCTGCTTTTGGAAACTGGGTTAAGAAGGGGTGCACCGTTCCTGGAGGTACTGCAATACCAGGTCAATGCGTGGAGTGGACAGAGCAAGCTCTTTTTCCATCTCCCTGTTCTAAAAATCCATTTAATATATGGTCCCCAGATAGGGGACGTATCAGATATTAAACTGATAAGAACAGATACTACACTTGATCTTAGCCAAAAGGCCGAGAAGCGATAACCAGAATTGGTTTGGGCCTCGAGTGGCACCCTGGCCTATGCCGGACACATCTTAGGGAGAGAGAGCGAGAGGGAGACAAACCCACGCCTACACAAGACATTTTGTCACCCAAGCCAACCCTTGAAAAGGCTGCTTTGCAGAGCCAAAACAAGAAGAATGGTGCGTTTTGCAGCCGCCGCCCACTGCAATGAATCTGAATAACTCCTCCTTTAGGGCGCAAGCAACTCCCCTCCCCCTTGCAGTCTTTCCAATTCACGATACAAAAAGACGGACAGGACAGGTTGCCTGACTTTCCGTCACTGCCACCCTTTGCCATCCTTACCCGTAGAAAGCCCTTTCATCATCCCCAAACCCTAATCTTTTCCCTTTCCTTCCCAGCCCCCAAACCCTGCCCTCTGTACCTTTCTCACCACCCGCTTCCCTTCTCCTGTCATCCCCCTACCACCCGGGAAAAAAAGAGATTGCCCCCTCCTTCCACTAGCCCACCCTCCCACCCAAAGAACAACTTCTTCTGCGCAGCTTGTTTTCTAGGCAGCAGCGCTATTGTGATGTCATCGGGGGGCATTGTGACAAGCCGCCAGTGTTCCGTCTCTTCATGTTGTGCACAGTTCAAACGGAAAATACATCAACAGGCAGACTACAGAAAAGCTTACTATCAAAGGTTAGAGGGGGGCTTTCTCAGAGGGCTTTTTACAGTTTTTCTATTCCCAATTAGCCGTTTAAGTGTACTTATTGAAAGTAGTAATTCTTTCATAGGCCGCCCTTTCTTAGTATTTGACGTTCCTTATATTGCGGTATGAGGCTTCGCAGTAGGTTGCAAACATTCATCACCCATGACTTTCCCCAATTGAGCTCAGAAGCTCAATGTCTATCATGACCTCTCTTTTAGAATGTCCAAGAGCAAGCAAACTATTCCTCCAGGAGAGGGCGCCAACAGACTACTAAAGAGATCATCATTACTCAAAGAAAACCCCAAAAACCAATGCATGATAGGAATAAACAGGTAACTTTCTTTGGAGTGGAAGCGGAGAGATCGCACCAGATGCCAATTCTAGATGTTATCACACCTGTGGTCACTGCAGCAGCAGGTGAATCCACTTTGTCCAAAAGGGATCTATTCCATTCAATTGCAAATGATCTAGATAAGACAGAGAACTGCAGCACGGGGACATAGCCGAGTTGGTCAGGTTGAGTGGTGATGAGTTTGCTATTTGGATGAATAAAGAAAGTCAAAAGTGTGAAAGATAAAAAACAAAAGGAGGAAGTGTGAAAAGTGAATGGGCCAAATTGAGGTGCATATGAAGACGTATGCTTTCTTCCAATTCATTAAATCGGGCTAATATGAATCAGGTGAATTGAGTTCTGCTTTTGGAAACTGGGTTAAGAAGGGGTGCACCGTTCCTGGAGGTACTGCAATACCAGGTCAATGCGTGGAGTGGACAGAGCAAGCTCTTTTTCCATCTCCCTGTTCTAAAAATCCATTTAATATATGGTCCCCAGATAGGGGACGTATCAGATATTAAACTGATAAGAACAGATTTTTGATTTAATGAAGCTTTCCAAAGCACCACAAAAAATGCATGACCGAAGTCACACCAAAAACAGTGCAAAGGCTAGGATTCGTGTGGACCCCACCGTGAGGAGAGGGTCCCCAAAAATCAACCCCGTCCCTCCGAGCCAGAAGGCCACAGCAAGGGTCAGGGATCTTCGGTGCTCCCCCAAGCCGAAGCCTGGTTGAGCCTTGTCGTTGCTCCCAGCGTCCACCCAGGCATCTTACCCAAGTGGAGTAGAGAGCTACTAGTTGTTGGTTTCGCAGCCGAAACTGCCCGGACCGTCAACCGGTGTTGGTTTCTCAGCCCAAGGCTAACCGGACCTCCAACCGGGTGTTGGTTTCTCAGCCGAAGCTGACCCAGACCTCCAACCGGGTGTTGGTTTCTCAGCCGAAGCTGAGCCAGACCTCCAACCGGGTGTTAGTTTCTCAGCCCAAAGCTGACCAGACCTCCGACTGGGATTATAAAAATTTCCCTTCCTAGCCAGAAGGCCGGGATAGGGTAATATGCTCAAAAAGTATGAAAAGGCAAGGTACGGTGTGCTACAGAGCCCAAGGCTTGCCGGGGTCCCAAGCCAGCAAGCTCAGACTCACTCCAGGGTCGTCAGTCCTGGGGCACGTTGTACCATAGCCCCCCACCCTTACTCAGTCTAATAGCCTCGATCCTGGTAGGGCCATGTTTTCCTCTAGATGAATATACTATCCACCCAGAGTACTAGCAAGCGCAACCTTCCAGTGTGCATTGTATCATTGTACTAAGGTGGCCTGGAGCTTAAACCACCTCTTCGAACAACACTACACTTGATCTTAGCCAAAAGGCCGAGAAGCGATACTACACTTGATCTTAGCCAAAAGGCCGAGAAGCGATAACCAGAATTGGTTTGGGCCTCGAGTGGCACCCTGGCCTATGCCGGACACATCTTAGGGAGAGAGAGCGAGAGGGAGACAAACCCACGCCTACACAAGACATTTTGTCACCCAAGCCAACCCTTGAAAAGGCTGCTTTGCAGAGCCAAAACAAGAAGAATGGTGCGTTTTGCAGCCGCCGCCCACTGCAATGAATCTGAATAACTCCTCCTTTAGGGCGCAAGCAACTCCCCTCCCCCTTGCAGTCTTTCCAATTCACGATACAAAAAGACGGACAGGACAGGTTGCCTGACTTTCCGTCACTGCCACCCTTTGCCATCCTTACCCGTAGAAAGCCCTTTCATCATCCCCAAACCCTAATCTTTTCCCTTTCCTTCCCAGCCCCCAAACCCTGCCCTCTGTACCTTTCTCACCACCCGCTTCCCTTCTCCTGTCATCCCCCTACCACCCGGGAAAAAAAGAGATTGCCCCCTCCTTCCACTAGCCCACCCTCCCACCCAAAGAACAACTTCTTCTGCGCAGCTTGTTTTCTAGGCAGCAGCGCTATTGTGATGTCATCGGGGGGCATTGTGACAAGCCGCCAGTGTTCCGTCTCTTCATGTTGTGCACAGTTCAAACGGAAAATACATCAACAGGCAGACTACAGAAAAGCTTACTATCAAAGGTTAGAGGGGGGCTTTCTCAGAGGGCTTTTTACAGTTTTTCTATTCCCAATTAGCCGTTTAAGTGTACTTATTGAAAGTAGTAATTCTTTCATAGGCCGCCCTTTCTTAGTATTTGACGTTCCTTATATTGCGGTATGAGGCTTCGCAGTAGGTTGCAAACATTCATCACCCATGACTTTCCCCAATTGAGCTCAGAAGCTCAATGTCTATCATGACCTCTCTTTTAGAATGTCCAAGAGCAAGCAAACTATTCCTCCAGGAGAGGGCGCCAACAGACTACTAAAGAGATCATCATTACTCAAAGAAAACCCCAAAAACCAATGCATGATAGGAATAAACAGGTAACTTTCTTTGGAGTGGAAGCGGAGAGATCGCACCAGATGCCAATTCTAGATGTTATCACACCTGTGGTCACTGCAGCAGCAGGTGAATCCACTTTGTCCAAAAGGGATCTATTCCATTCAATTGCAAATGATCTAGATAAGACAGAGAACTGCAGCACGGGGACATAGCCGAGTTGGTCAGGTTGAGTGGTGATGAGTTTGCTATTTGGATGAATAAAGAAAGTCAAAAGTGTGAAAGATAAAAAACAAAAGGAGGAAGTGTGAAAAGTGAATGGGCCAAATTGAGGTGCATATGAAGACGTATGCTTTCTTCCAATTCATTAAATCGGGCTAATATGAATCAGGTGAATTGAGTTCTGCTTTTGGAAACTGGGTTAAGAAGGGGTGCACCGTTCCTGGAGGTACTGCAATACCAGGTCAATGCGTGGAGTGGACAGAGCAAGCTCTTTTTCCATCTCCCTGTTCTAAAAATCCATTTAATATATGGTCCCCAGATAGGGGACGTATCAGATATTAAACTGATAAGAACAGATACTACACTTGATCTTAGCCAAAAGGCCGAGAAGCGATAACCAGAATTGGTTTGGGCCTCGAGTGGCACCCTGGCCTATGCCGGACACATCTTAGGGAGAGAGAGCGAGAGGGAGACAAACCCACGCCTACACAAGACATTTTGTCACCCAAGCCAACCCTTGAAAAGGCTGCTTTGCAGAGCCAAAACAAGAAGAATGGTGCGTTTTGCAGCCGCCGCCCACTGCAATGAATCTGAATAACTCCTCCTTTAGGGCGCAAGCAACTCCCCTCCCCCTTGCAGTCTTTCCAATTCACGATACAAAAAGACGGACAGGACAGGTTGCCTGACTTTCCGTCACTGCCACCCTTTGCCATCCTTACCCGTAGAAAGCCCTTTCATCATCCCCAAACCCTAATCTTTTCCCTTTCCTTCCCAGCCCCCAAACCCTGCCCTCTGTACCTTTCTCACCACCCGCTTCCCTTCTCCTGTCATCCCCCTACCACCCGGGAAAAAAAGAGATTGCCCCCTCCTTCCACTAGCCCACCCTCCCACCCAAAGAACAACTTCTTCTGCGCAGCTTGTTTTCTAGGCAGCAGCGCTATTGTGATGTCATCGGGGGGCATTGTGACAAGCCGCCAGTGTTCCGTCTCTTCATGTTGTGCACAGTTCAAACGGAAAATACATCAACAGGCAGACTACAGAAAAGCTTACTATCAAAGGTTAGAGGGGGGCTTTCTCAGAGGGCTTTTTACAGTTTTTCTATTCCCAATTAGCCGTTTAAGTGTACTTATTGAAAGTAGTAATTCTTTCATAGGCCGCCCTTTCTTAGTATTTGACGTTCCTTATATTGCGGTATGAGGCTTCGCAGTAGGTTGCAAACATTCATCACCCATGACTTTCCCCAATTGAGCTCAGAAGCTCAATGTCTATCATGACCTCTCTTTTAGAATGTCCAAGAGCAAGCAAACTATTCCTCCAGGAGAGGGCGCCAACAGACTACTAAAGAGATCATCATTACTCAAAGAAAACCCCAAAAACCAATGCATGATAGGAATAAACAGGTAACTTTCTTTGGAGTGGAAGCGGAGAGATCGCACCAGATGCCAATTCTAGATGTTATCACACCTGTGGTCACTGCAGCAGCAGGTGAATCCACTTTGTCCAAAAGGGATCTATTCCATTCAATTGCAAATGATCTAGATAAGACAGAGAACTGCAGCACGGGGACATAGCCGAGTTGGTCAGGTTGAGTGGTGATGAGTTTGCTATTTGGATGAATAAAGAAAGTCAAAAGTGTGAAAGATAAAAAACAAAAGGAGGAAGTGTGAAAAGTGAATGGGCCAAATTGAGGTGCATATGAAGACGTATGCTTTCTTCCAATTCATTAAATCGGGCTAATATGAATCAGGTGAATTGAGTTCTGCTTTTGGAAACTGGGTTAAGAAGGGGTGCACCGTTCCTGGAGGTACTGCAATACCAGGTCAATGCGTGGAGTGGACAGAGCAAGCTCTTTTTCCATCTCCCTGTTCTAAAAATCCATTTAATATATGGTCCCCAGATAGGGGACGTATCAGATATTAAACTGATAAGAACAGATACTACACTTGATCTTAGCCAAAAGGCCGAGAAGCGATAACCAGAATTGGTTTGGGCCTCGAGTGGCACCCTGGCCTATGCCGGACACATCTTAGGGAGAGAGAGCGAGAGGGAGACAAACCCACGCCTACACAAGACATTTTGTCACCCAAGCCAACCCTTGAAAAGGCTGCTTTGCAGAGCCAAAACAAGAAGAATGGTGCGTTTTGCAGCCGCCGCCCACTGCAATGAATCTGAATAACTCCTCCTTTAGGGCGCAAGCAACTCCCCTCCCCCTTGCAGTCTTTCCAATTCACGATACAAAAAGACGGACAGGACAGGTTGCCTGACTTTCCGTCACTGCCACCCTTTGCCATCCTTACCCGTAGAAAGCCCTTTCATCATCCCCAAACCCTAATCTTTTCCCTTTCCTTCCCAGCCCCCAAACCCTGCCCTCTGTACCTTTCTCACCACCCGCTTCCCTTCTCCTGTCATCCCCCTACCACCCGGGAAAAAAAGAGATTGCCCCCTCCTTCCACTAGCCCACCCTCCCACCCAAAGAACAACTTCTTCTGCGCAGCTTGTTTTCTAGGCAGCAGCGCTATTGTGATGTCATCGGGGGGCATTGTGACAAGCCGCCAGTGTTCCGTCTCTTCATGTTGTGCACAGTTCAAACGGAAAATACATCAACAGGCAGACTACAGAAAAGCTTACTATCAAAGGTTAGAGGGGGGCTTTCTCAGAGGGCTTTTTACAGTTTTTCTATTCCCAATTAGCCGTTTAAGTGTACTTATTGAAAGTAGTAATTCTTTCATAGGCCGCCCTTTCTTAGTATTTGACGTTCCTTATATTGCGGTATGAGGCTTCGCAGTAGGTTGCAAACATTCATCACCCATGACTTTCCCCAATTGAGCTCAGAAGCTCAATGTCTATCATGACCTCTCTTTTAGAATGTCCAAGAGCAAGCAAACTATTCCTCCAGGAGAGGGCGCCAACAGACTACTAAAGAGATCATCATTACTCAAAGAAAACCCCAAAAACCAATGCATGATAGGAATAAACAGGTAACTTTCTTTGGAGTGGAAGCGGAGAGATCGCACCAGATGCCAATTCTAGATGTTATCACACCTGTGGTCACTGCAGCAGCAGGTGAATCCACTTTGTCCAAAAGGGATCTATTCCATTCAATTGCAAATGATCTAGATAAGACAGAGAACTGCAGCACGGGGACATAGCCGAGTTGGTCAGGTTGAGTGGTGATGAGTTTGCTATTTGGATGAATAAAGAAAGTCAAAAGTGTGAAAGATAAAAAACAAAAGGAGGAAGTGTGAAAAGTGAATGGGCCAAATTGAGGTGCATATGAAGACGTATGCTTTCTTCCAATTCATTAAATCGGGCTAATATGAATCAGGTGAATTGAGTTCTGCTTTTGGAAACTGGGTTAAGAAGGGGTGCACCGTTCCTGGAGGTACTGCAATACCAGGTCAATGCGTGGAGTGGACAGAGCAAGCTCTTTTTCCATCTCCCTGTTCTAAAAATCCATTTAATATATGGTCCCCAGATAGGGGACGTATCAGATATTAAACTGATAAGAACAGATACTACACTTGATCTTAGCCAAAAGGCCGAGAAGCGATAACCAGAATTGGTTTGGGCCTCGAGTGGCACCCTGGCCTATGCCGGACACATCTTAGGGAGAGAGAGCGAGAGGGAGACAAACCCACGCCTACACAAGACATTTTGTCACCCAAGCCAACCCTTGAAAAGGCTGCTTTGCAGAGCCAAAACAAGAAGAATGGTGCGTTTTGCAGCCGCCGCCCACTGCAATGAATCTGAATAACTCCTCCTTTAGGGCGCAAGCAACTCCCCTCCCCCTTGCAGTCTTTCCAATTCACGATACAAAAAGACGGACAGGACAGGTTGCCTGACTTTCCGTCACTGCCACCCTTTGCCATCCTTACCCGTAGAAAGCCCTTTCATCATCCCCAAACCCTAATCTTTTCCCTTTCCTTCCCAGCCCCCAAACCCTGCCCTCTGTACCTTTCTCACCACCCGCTTCCCTTCTCCTGTCATCCCCCTACCACCCGGGAAAAAAAGAGATTGCCCCCTCCTTCCACTAGCCCACCCTCCCACCCAAAGAACAACTTCTTCTGCGCAGCTTGTTTTCTAGGCAGCAGCGCTATTGTGATGTCATCGGGGGGCATTGTGACAAGCCGCCAGTGTTCCGTCTCTTCATGTTGTGCACAGTTCAAACGGAAAATACATCAACAGGCAGACTACAGAAAAGCTTACTATCAAAGGTTAGAGGGGGGCTTTCTCAGAGGGCTTTTTACAGTTTTTCTATTCCCAATTAGCCGTTTAAGTGTACTTATTGAAAGTAGTAATTCTTTCATAGGCCGCCCTTTCTTAGTATTTGACGTTCCTTATATTGCGGTATGAGGCTTCGCAGTAGGTTGCAAACATTCATCACCCATGACTTTCCCCAATTGAGCTCAGAAGCTCAATGTCTATCATGACCTCTCTTTTAGAATGTCCAAGAGCAAGCAAACTATTCCTCCAGGAGAGGGCGCCAACAGACTACTAAAGAGATCATCATTACTCAAAGAAAACCCCAAAAACCAATGCATGATAGGAATAAACAGGTAACTTTCTTTGGAGTGGAAGCGGAGAGATCGCACCAGATGCCAATTCTAGATGTTATCACACCTGTGGTCACTGCAGCAGCAGGTGAATCCACTTTGTCCAAAAGGGATCTATTCCATTCAATTGCAAATGATCTAGATAAGACAGAGAACTGCAGCACGGGGACATAGCCGAGTTGGTCAGGTTGAGTGGTGATGAGTTTGCTATTTGGATGAATAAAGAAAGTCAAAAGTGTGAAAGATAAAAAACAAAAGGAGGAAGTGTGAAAAGTGAATGGGCCAAATTGAGGTGCATATGAAGACGTATGCTTTCTTCCAATTCATTAAATCGGGCTAATATGAATCAGGTGAATTGAGTTCTGCTTTTGGAAACTGGGTTAAGAAGGGGTGCACCGTTCCTGGAGGTACTGCAATACCAGGTCAATGCGTGGAGTGGACAGAGCAAGCTCTTTTTCCATCTCCCTGTTCTAAAAATCCATTTAATATATGGTCCCCAGATAGGGGACGTATCAGATATTAAACTGATAAGAACAGATACTACACTTGATCTTAGCCAAAAGGCCGAGAAGCGATAACCAGAATTGGTTTGGGCCTCGAGTGGCACCCTGGCCTATGCCGGACACATCTTAGGGAGAGAGAGCGAGAGGGAGACAAACCCACGCCTACACAAGACATTTTGTCACCCAAGCCAACCCTTGAAAAGGCTGCTTTGCAGAGCCAAAACAAGAAGAATGGTGCGTTTTGCAGCCGCCGCCCACTGCAATGAATCTGAATAACTCCTCCTTTAGGGCGCAAGCAACTCCCCTCCCCCTTGCAGTCTTTCCAATTCACGATACAAAAAGACGGACAGGACAGGTTGCCTGACTTTCCGTCACTGCCACCCTTTGCCATCCTTACCCGTAGAAAGCCCTTTCATCATCCCCAAACCCTAATCTTTTCCCTTTCCTTCCCAGCCCCCAAACCCTGCCCTCTGTACCTTTCTCACCACCCGCTTCCCTTCTCCTGTCATCCCCCTACCACCCGGGAAAAAAAGAGATTGCCCCCTCCTTCCACTAGCCCACCCTCCCACCCAAAGAACAACTTCTTCTGCGCAGCTTGTTTTCTAGGCAGCAGCGCTATTGTGATGTCATCGGGGGGCATTGTGACAAGCCGCCAGTGTTCCGTCTCTTCATGTTGTGCACAGTTCAAACGGAAAATACATCAACAGGCAGACTACAGAAAAGCTTACTATCAAAGGTTAGAGGGGGGCTTTCTCAGAGGGCTTTTTACAGTTTTTCTATTCCCAATTAGCCGTTTAAGTGTACTTATTGAAAGTAGTAATTCTTTCATAGGCCGCCCTTTCTTAGTATTTGACGTTCCTTATATTGCGGTATGAGGCTTCGCAGTAGGTTGCAAACATTCATCACCCATGACTTTCCCCAATTGAGCTCAGAAGCTCAATGTCTATCATGACCTCTCTTTTAGAATGTCCAAGAGCAAGCAAACTATTCCTCCAGGAGAGGGCGCCAACAGACTACTAAAGAGATCATCATTACTCAAAGAAAACCCCAAAAACCAATGCATGATAGGAATAAACAGGTAACTTTCTTTGGAGTGGAAGCGGAGAGATCGCACCAGATGCCAATTCTAGATGTTATCACACCTGTGGTCACTGCAGCAGCAGGTGAATCCACTTTGTCCAAAAGGGATCTATTCCATTCAATTGCAAATGATCTAGATAAGACAGAGAACTGCAGCACGGGGACATAGCCGAGTTGGTCAGGTTGAGTGGTGATGAGTTTGCTATTTGGATGAATAAAGAAAGTCAAAAGTGTGAAAGATAAAAAACAAAAGGAGGAAGTGTGAAAAGTGAATGGGCCAAATTGAGGTGCATATGAAGACGTATGCTTTCTTCCAATTCATTAAATCGGGCTAATATGAATCAGGTGAATTGAGTTCTGCTTTTGGAAACTGGGTTAAGAAGGGGTGCACCGTTCCTGGAGGTACTGCAATACCAGGTCAATGCGTGGAGTGGACAGAGCAAGCTCTTTTTCCATCTCCCTGTTCTAAAAATCCATTTAATATATGGTCCCCAGATAGGGGACGTATCAGATATTAAACTGATAAGAACAGATACTACACTTGATCTTAGCCAAAAGGCCGAGAAGCGATAACCAGAATTGGTTTGGGCCTCGAGTGGCACCCTGGCCTATGCCGGACACATCTTAGGGAGAGAGAGCGAGAGGGAGACAAACCCACGCCTACACAAGACATTTTGTCACCCAAGCCAACCCTTGAAAAGGCTGCTTTGCAGAGCCAAAACAAGAAGAATGGTGCGTTTTGCAGCCGCCGCCCACTGCAATGAATCTGAATAACTCCTCCTTTAGGGCGCAAGCAACTCCCCTCCCCCTTGCAGTCTTTCCAATTCACGATACAAAAAGACGGACAGGACAGGTTGCCTGACTTTCCGTCACTGCCACCCTTTGCCATCCTTACCCGTAGAAAGCCCTTTCATCATCCCCAAACCCTAATCTTTTCCCTTTCCTTCCCAGCCCCCAAACCCTGCCCTCTGTACCTTTCTCACCACCCGCTTCCCTTCTCCTGTCATCCCCCTACCACCCGGGAAAAAAAGAGATTGCCCCCTCCTTCCACTAGCCCACCCTCCCACCCAAAGAACAACTTCTTCTGCGCAGCTTGTTTTCTAGGCAGCAGCGCTATTGTGATGTCATCGGGGGGCATTGTGACAAGCCGCCAGTGTTCCGTCTCTTCATGTTGTGCACAGTTCAAACGGAAAATACATCAACAGGCAGACTACAGAAAAGCTTACTATCAAAGGTTAGAGGGGGGCTTTCTCAGAGGGCTTTTTACAGTTTTTCTATTCCCAATTAGCCGTTTAAGTGTACTTATTGAAAGTAGTAATTCTTTCATAGGCCGCCCTTT
>NW_027445390.1:10000-31977 GCF_048569485.1 Anomaloglossus baeobatrachus | reverse complement strand
AAGCCCTTATGTACCTTCGGAAGGCAGTAGAAAATTGCCATAACGGGATGTTTTTTGGAATAGAAAATCATATTCCGATTTGTCTGACTCCAACTGCCAAACCTTCATCTAGGATCCCTTTTAGTTCCTCAAGGTAGAGTTTTGTGGGGTTTCTAGAGAGAACCTCATAGCTATCTTGATCACGTAAAAGTTCAAGGCATAAATCCATATACTGGGTTGTGTCCATGATGACCACATTGCCACCCTTATCTGAGGGCTTTATAACAACGTGGTCGACATTCTCCAATCCCTTAAGGGCCTAAATGTCCATCCTGTTTAGATTAAACTTAGAAAACACGTTTGTCATGGCTAGATTTCTAAGATCTTTAGTCACTAGTTACTCAAAGATGTCTATTGCCGATACATCCCCCATTGAAGGTGGGGTCTTGGAACTTTTATTCTTAAGGGTTGTAAAAGGGCCCTGACCCCGTAGGTTGAGAGTACTGCAGTCTAAGAAGAAACATTTTTCTTTTCTCTTTATTTATACTTAATAAAGGTTTAAATTTTATGGTGCTTAATTGAACTAATATTTATCTGATTTGGTATTGCTGTTACAAAAAAAAAACGTTTAGGAATTAGAACCATTTTTCTACAAAGCCTCCTCATTTCAGGGGCTCAAAAGTAATTGGCCAAGTTTACTTTACCATAAATAAAATATTAATTTTTAACACTTTGTAGAGAATCCTTTGCAGGCAATGACTGCCTAAAGTATGAAAGCCATGGACGTCATAAAATGCTGGGTTTCCTCCTTTCTGAAGCCTTGCCAGCTTTTGCTGCAGCTGACCACTTATTGTTTGTTTGTGGGTCTTTCTGCCTTAAGTTTTGTCTTAAGCATATGGAAGGCATGCTCTGAGGTTGAAGTCTGGTACTTGATTTGGCCATTCCAGAATATTCCACTTCTTTGCCTTAAAGGGAACCTGTCAGGTGCAATATGCACCTAGAACCGCAAGCAGTTCTGGTTGCATATTGCTAATCCCTGCCTAACTGTACATGTATCTAGTAGCAAACATAGAGATCTTTATAAAACGTATTTCTAAAGATCCTTCATGATATGCTAATGAGCGCAGGGACTAGTGGCAAGGACATTAATTACTGCTCTCATTACGCCCTCTTAGCATGTTAGTACGCCCACAGGTGCATGCTAACATGCTATTCAACGTCCACTGCCCAGTTTCATCATCGGCAGTGATGTGCGTACCTGTGTCCATTGCACCGCCTCAGAATGCTGGGCATAGGGTCAGTGCATATGATTAGAAGTTCCCGGAACTTCTGGTCATGTGCTCCACACCAGTCTGAAGCCGGGACACATACACCCGGCTTCATAGTGCACATGACCGGAAGTCCGGGGATCATGCATAGTGAGCCAAAATCCAGCATCTGGCATCGTGGCAGCAGAGGTGAGCATGACCATACCTTTTGATGCTGTGCATTCGTTAACATGTTATCATGCCCACAGGGGTGTGCTTACATGTTAAGGGGGCAGATTAGCCAAGGGAACTAACGCCCTTGCGACTAGTCGCTGGCCTCATTTACATATAATGAACGCTCTTTAGAAATACTTTTTCTAAAGATCTCTTTATCTATGCTGCTAGATACAGGGACAGTTAGGCAGGGATTAGCAATATGCACCCAGAACTGCTCGTGGTTCTGGGTGCATATTGCACCTGACAGGTTCCCTTTAAACAAAACTCCTGGGTTGCTTTTGTAGTATATTTTGGGTCATTGTCTATTTGTACTATGAAATCCCGTCCAATTAACCTTGCTGCATTTTGTTGAATCTGAGCAAAAATTATCACCCTGTACACTTCAGAATGCCTCCAGCTGCTCTCTTCAGTCACATCATCAATAAATGCTAGTGACCCAGTGCAATTGAAAACCATGCATGCACACTCACTGCCTCCATCATGTTTTACAGAGGACATGGTGTGCTTTGGATCATGTGATTTTCTGAGCTTTCTCCATATTTTCTTCCTGCCATCATTCTGACGCAGGTTGATCTTAGCTTCATCTATCCAAAGAATGCTTTTCCAGAACTGGGCTGGCTTCTTTAGATGTTTGTTGGAAAAGTCCAGGTCTCAATCGAAATTTTATGTAAAGTCCGGCACCAAACTGAACTTCTACTCACAAGAATATGTACTGGTATCTACGGCCCTCACAATTGCAGCCTTGTACATCTGCAATGGAATTATAAAGACGAACATTGTTAAAGAACGTCAATATGACATCCTCCATTACTTCAAGGCTTGTAATTTTTGGTAAAAAAAAAAAAATCAGTCTTGTCATAGACAAAATGTTACATATACAGCATATTTACTTAAAATTTGGCCAAGATGAGGGCATGGCCTAGCTGGAGAGCGGGAAGGTTGCAATACAGGAGAGCTCCTGACTGCATAGCTTCTTTTAATATAACATTCCCAGCAAAACCCACCCAAAATTACACAAAAGGGTCCTCATCTATAGTGGAAATCGAGAGGCACACAGAGTGGGGGAAACTCTGGCTGAAAACATCCAAAGAAACACAAGATTCTTTGATACAGAGGAGAGTGAAGGAGAGGGGGAGGCAGCCATTATAAAAGATAAGACAGGAAGAGAGCTGCTCCAGGATGCTCTGCAGCTGAAGAAAGACTGTTTACTGAGAGTGGAGGAGATAAGAAGAAAAGAAAATAAAGCTTCTGGAAGCGACTGTGAGTACTTGCCTGGGGAACAGAAGGGGGGGCCCCTTAACACTGCTGTGCCTCAGAATCTGCACTCACCTACTTCTGCCCTCCATCAGTGTCAGTGACTGTGTTTGAGTGCAGGCCTTTTGTAGGCTGAAGGGGATTTTCCCAGAGAAGCATTGGCTGTCAGCGCTGGGTAAAGCAGGAAGGAGCAGTGCTTAGGGCAGGTCACATAAGATCAGCAAAAGGAGAAGGGGGAGGCATTTGTACAAGGAGATAGGAACTGCAGCCTATCTCTTAGGCCCTCTTCACACGTCCGTGAAAAACACGCACGTGTGTTACGGGCCGTTTTTCGGGTCCGTGTCCCGTTTTTGTGTCCGTTTTTATGGTCCGTGTGGCACCTGTGTGAATTGCGTATGCTAGCCGTGTTTGTGTGCAGAACGTCCGTGTGTGCGTGTGGAATTAACGTGTATGTGTACGTGGAATGTCCGTGTGGAATGTCCGTGTGTGTGATGCACAATGTCGTTTATAAATGTCGGCTGACAGCAGACAGAGTTGCGCGATGAGAATGAACTCGGGTGAACTTCACCCGACTTCATCCTCATACCGCGGCTCTGTCTGTGCTGAGCTGTCACTGAGGTTACCCGCTGTCACTGGATCCAGTGACAGCGGGTAACCTCAGTGACAGCAGCTGATCGCGCGGCTGTGTTCATTACCTGCGTGGATGTGACCGGAGCGGCGGTGTCTTCTGCAGCTCCTGTCACCTCCATGCAGCAGCGCTGGATGCGACGCTGGACCATCCTGGAGTACGCCGGACAAGGAGGGCTTTTTGGGGCTGATTAAAGTGGTGAACCAGGGTATATGTGTGTGTTTTTTATTTCTAATAAAGGATTTTTTCTGGTGTGTGTGTGTGTTTATTTACTGAAATTTACAGATTAATCATGGAGGGTGTCTCATAGACGCCTGACATGATTAATCTAGGACTTATTGGCAGCTATGGGCTGCCAATAACTCCTTATTACCCCGATTTGCCAAAGCACCAGGGCAAATCGGGAAGAGCCGGGTACAGCCCCAGAACTGTCGCATATAATGTATGCGGCAATTCTGGGCGGCTGCTGACTGATATTGTTAGGGTGGGGGGCTCCCCATAACGTGGAGCTCCCCATCCTGAGAATACCAGCCTTCAGCCGTATGGCTTTATCTGGCTGGCATTAAAATTGGGGGGGACCGCACGCCGTTTTTTTTTAATTATTTATTTATTTATTTTACTGCACAGTATAGACACGCCCAACGGCTGCTGTGATTGGGTGCAGTGTGACACCTGTCACTCAGCGTGGGGGCGTGTCTCACTGCAACCAATCATAGGCGCCGGTGGGCGGGGAAAGCAGGGAATAGGAGATTGTTTAATGAGCGACCGGCTTTTTCAAAATAGTAAAAGCCGCCGCAGCAGTGTGACTGCCGTGCAGCGCTGCGCCGGAGATCGGGGAACGGTAAGTATGAGAGAGGGGGGGAAACTGACCGACAGACTGTGAGAGAGGGACAGACAGACAGAGAGACCGACAGAGAGACAGAGAGACCGACCGACGGACTCAGGGAGATTGTCCGACATACACATAAATAGAAAGAATAGCCGACATCACTAGAAATAAAAACACCAAACGGACACGGACTATAGGTAGATGCATACGTGTTTACTAACGTGTGTGCACGTACCCATAGACTTTCATTGTGTCCACGTGTGCGTTCTCCGTGCAGATAACGGACATGCATCCGTGCAAAACGCATACACATACGGATCACGGACACGCACACACGGACATAATGAAATAACGGACGTGTGACCACAATCATAGATTAACATTGGTGCACGTTTGGCCGTGTCTCCGGTATATACGGAAACGGACCAAACACGCACGTGTTTCACGGACGTGTGAAGGGGCCTAAAACAGGAGTCTTCATACCCAATACAGGAGGGTTTGACTCTAATTACAAAGCAAGCCTGTGAATGAGACTGGCAGCATAAAGATAGGGTATATTAACCCCTTCACGACCATGGACGGATCTTTCCGTCATGGATCGTGTCCCGGTAAGCCCCGCCCCCTGCCGCGGGCAGGTGGCGTGGATCGGTACACATATCAGCTGTTTTCAACAGCTGACATGTGTGCCTACATGTTCCGAGTGGAATCGCATTCCACCCGGAACATTAACCCCTTAGATCTCGCTGCCAAAGTCTGGCAGCGAGATCTATATGCGCGCGGCCATGTTTTCTACTTACCGCCGCCCCCTCCGGACGTCACGTGAGTGATCACGTGACGTTCGGTGGTTGCCATCGTAGCACAGGGTCATGTGATGACGCCTGCTGCTAAGAAGTTTCACTTTCCTTTTTCCTCGGCACGGAGCAAAGGAAAAAAGAAAGTGACTATTTCTACTGTTTACAGCGGTATAGCTGTGATCAGCAGATAGCGATCAGCGATCGGATTGCTGATCGCTATAGCCCTCTAGGGGGACTAGTAAAATAAAATAAAAAAAGTAAAAAAAGTTTTAAAAAATTAAAAAAAAAACAAAAAACCTAAAAGTTCAAATCACCCCCCTTTCCCCCCATTGAAAATTAAAGGGTTAAAAAAAAAATAAATATACACATATTTGGTATCGCCGCGTTCAGAAATGCCCGATCTATCAAAATATAAAATCAATTAATCTGATTGGTAAACGGCGTAGTGGCAAAAAAATTCCAAACGCCAAAATTACCTTTTTTGGTCGCCGCAAGTTTTACGCAAAATGCAATAACAGGCGATCAAAACGTAGCATCTGCGCAAAAATGCTATCATTAAAAACATCAGCTCGAGACGCAAAAAATAAGCCATCACTGAGCCATAGATTCCAAAAATGAGAACTCTACGGGTTTCGGAAAATGGCGCAAAACGTACGCCACTTTTATTGGACAAGCTTGTGAATTTTTTTTAACCCCTTAGATACAAGTAAACCTATACATGTTTGGTGTCTACAAACTCGCACCGACCTCAGGCATCATACCCACACATCAGTTTTACCATATAGTGAACACCGTGAATAAAAGATCCCAAAAACTATTGTGCCATCACACTTTTTTTGCAATTTTTCCACACTTGGAATTTTTTTGCTGCTTTCCAGTACACCATATGGTAAAACTTTTGGTTTCATTTAAAAGTACAACTTGTCCCGCAAAAAACAAGCCCTCATATGGCAAGATTGACGGAAAAATAAAAAAGTTACGGCTCTCGGAAGACGGGAGCAAAATACAAAAGCGCAAAAACGGAAAGTGCCCCGGGGCTAAAGGGGTTAAAACCAAGCACTGTACCTGCATTTCAGAGTCTCCTTCTACATGATAAAAGTGCCTTTGACCTGCTGTGTGCAGACAGGTTCCCCCTGAATAACATCAGTGTGTGGCACGGCCCAGACAAGTCTTCCATGAATGACAACAGTGTGCTGCACAGCACAAGTGAACTCTCTCTGAAAAATAATAAAAAAATTGTTTAAAAGAACAGAGAGTCCTCAGTGGTTGATACCTTTTAATGGCTAACTGAAAAGATGGTAATAATTGCAAGCTTTCGAGACTACTCAGGTCTCTTCATCAGGCATGGTATAACACAAAATCTGAAGAGTCACGTATTTATACACAACAGGACTGTTTTGCAATTATTACCATCTTTTCAGTTAGCCATTAAAAGGTATCAACCACTGAGGACTCTCTGTTCTTTTAAACAATTTTTTTATCTCTACTGGCTAACACGGTACAAAGATATATTTTACTTGTATTGAAAAATAATAGTGTGACACAAGCTGCAGACAAGCTCTTCTAGAATAACAGTGATCCACGTATCTTAGGGGAGCCCCCCCTGAATGACAGTGGTGATTTGTACACTGCAGACAATCTCTTCTTGACCAACACAGAAAAGCCACATATTCAGGACAACTCCTAGCTTAACAGCTGCAAACCTCATATCATAGACGAGCTCCCACTGAATAACAACAGAGAACCAAATATCACAGAGGAGCCCTCCTGAATAACAGTGGTGAACAACATATACAGACGAGCTGCACAAGAAAAATAATAGTGAGCCGTACACTGCAGAGAAAGTCACCCTGAATATTACTAGCGAACTCCAACTCCCCTCCCCCTCTTCGCCACCAAAATAGGTGAGACCTTCCTTCAATCAAACCTTGAGATCTACAATCTGATGAAACTCACATAAAAGATCATATGATTTAACTATTTACTTCCTTACTCCCGGTGTAGTAGAATCAATACAGGCAAAATGGGAAAAGGTAACAAACCCCAAACTGAAGAATCAAATAAACAACACAAAACGCCAAAAAAAAGTCAAGATGAAAACAAGTCGCAAAAACGAACTGTAACTGAAACACCTCAACGTAATAAAATTTGTAATGAACTACACAAACAGAAAGCAGCAACACTTCCGCTTAACCAGTGGTCAGATAGTGATGAAGATGAGGCCTCCAAATCCATACAGCAGGATCAAGATATAAAAGAATACATTAAGGCTCTCCCTACAGCAGAATATATGAAGAATCTATTTAAGGACTTTACACAGGCTGTGAAGGATGAGATCGCAGATCTCAGAAAAGATCTTAAATTGGCGCATGACCGAATACAAATCTTGGAAGATAATAACGAACAGATCACAGCACACGCTTCAAAAGTAACAGAAATCTTAATTGAGAAACAAAAAGATCAATTTCTGCAAAGGCCCACATAGATGACCTCGAAAATAGGACCCACAGAAACAACTTAAGAATTAAAGGCCTGCCAGAATCTATTCCTGATAAGGATATTTTCACTACCTTGATCACAATCTTCAACAACATTATCGGGAAACACAATGAAAATGACCTGAAGATAGAAAAAGCACAAAGAGTGTTCCGACCAAAACAATCAGGAACGGACAGACCAAGAGATGTCTTATGCTGTTTCCAAAGCTTTAAAACCAAAGAGGACATTTATCAGAAAGCAAGAGGTGCGGAAAAAATAGAATACGAAGGTTCGGAGATTCAAATCTTTCATGACCTTACAAAGCTGACTCTCGACCTTAGGCGACAGCTTCAACCCTTGACAAAAGTTTTGAGAAATAAGAACATTCCCAACAGATGGCTCTTCCCCTTTGGGCTGGCAGTCCCATTAAATGGCAAGACCCTAACAATCAGAACTCCTGATGCCTTACCGTTCGTCCTCAGAAAATTGGATTTATCGGACCTCCAGGTCCCAGATTGGACAACAGCGGAGGCATTTCTAAATTTGCCTCCACTTCCAGTATCTGAAAAGTGGTCTATATACACTCTACCCAAAGAAAAAAAGAAAAGAAAACTGAATTCTGAATACAAGAGAACACCCAATAGAGACCACAGAGAAAACTGAGAAATCGGGTGAAGATAGAAGTAAAACCTATGATATAAATATTTACTTTGATCAGAAATTCTAGGTTAACTGTTTCTAAAGTTCTGTTATAGTTACTTTGTATTAAGAGTTATATTTAGAGAAGAGATATGAAGTTGTCGATACTCAACATACGTCAACCTACTACACCCCCCCTCTTTCCCACTAAGGTAGCGACAGAGCTAGGGGGAAGCCTGGACACAATGTATATGCTAAACAACATAATCCCGCCGGATTGAGCTCATAGGCTACATTCGAAATGGGATTTGACATTGTGTCATTTAATGCCTCTGGTTCAATTAAGACTCACCGGGAGTCTGTTTAATCCTCTAATAAGTACATACATATTTCTCTCCGTCTTTGAAAAAAGGGAGAACCCTAAAAAACAAAAAAAAATAAAAAAGAGAACCGCTACTTCTCTTCTAGGTCCACGCCCCCACGGACCTGAATACCACCTTTATCCTTGCAATTATTCCTGGTAGGGCGTACATTATTTTTTTGCTCATATCCCTACCAGCTGCAAAAATTTTCAAACCAGTTGAGAAACCTGGTGGCATGTTGCGCATCATGGTTCACTCTTTGGCTTTATTTATCTCATCCTTCTATAGTTCCTGTTTATTTAAAAATCCTGCTAAGACAAAACAAATAAGACGCAAATATGCCCCACTTAAGCATCAATGGCCAACATAAAGCTACCTATAATGTAAAAGGATTAAACATCCCAGGAAAAAGATCACAAATCTTGAACTATCTATATAAAAATAAAATAGATATAGTATTTTTCCAAGAAACTCATTTTAAACAAACACACACACCAGTTACTAAAAATAAAATCTTTACTAAATGGTTTAACACTAACTCACCAATCAAAAAAAACAAAGGTGTATCTATAATTATAAATAAGAGGATTCCTTTCATCTTTAAGGACGCGTTATATGATAAAGAGGGCAGATACATATTACTGAAATGCACAATATATAATACACTGTTTACGCTAGCAAACATTTATGCACTAAACAACAATCACGCCCCTTTTTTCAAAAGCTTTACTGAGATCTTAGATAATTTCACAGAAGGCCAATTAATTCTGGGAGGAGATTTCAACATACCCTTACACCCTCCGTTAGACACATCAAATGGCCAATCGACGGTCCCGCTCAAAACAACTAGATACATTAAAAAACTTCTAAACAGCAGACTATTAATAGATGTGTGGAGAATAATACACCCCACCACAAAAGACTATTCCTTCTTCTCATCAGTACACAAAAAATACTCAAGGATTGACTATTTATCCCTCACAAACATCTGAGCTTAGTACATAGCATCTCTTATGACTCAATAATATTCTCAGACCATGCCCCACTTTTTCTCAACCTGAACATACAACAACAAATCAGAAGTCCCTTAAATTGGAAGCTAAATAATCTACTCAAAATGAAAGACTCACAAGATTTTTTAGCCAGTTCTATTAAGAATTTCTTTACAGAAAACTATTTCTGGCAAATGCGACTCCAACATTTGGGACGCGCAAAGCTGTTCTCAGAGGCATTCTCATTGAACTTGGTTCGAGAACAAAGAAAGAAAGAGAAAAGGAGATCTGACTAAAAATAGCCCAAATAAAAAATATGGAAAACAAACATAAGATAACACAATCTCATATTCTAGAGAGAAATCTTTATAATCTAAGACTTGAATTAAGGGCCCTCCTTGATCAAAAATTTGAAAATTTTCTATCATTCTCCCGTTTTAAAGCATACTCCTATGCAAACAAATGTGGTAGATATCTGGCAAACTCTATTAAAAAAACAAATTAACTCCACACATATTCTGAAAATAAAAAATAATAAGGATCAGATATTCTACAAAACAGAAGATATCGCCAAAACATTTTCAGAATTCTACTCAAACCTATATAATCTAAAAGCTAACTGCAAATCTGACTCAGAAAAAATTGAAAAAACGAAAGAATTTCTCAAGAACCTAACCCTTTCCCAAATTTCAGCTATGCAAAAGGAATCGTTAGATCTCCCTATAACAAAGGAAGAAATAGAAGATGCTATACATCAAACCCCAAATGGTAAGAGCCCAGGCCCTGATGGCTTTTCAATAGAATATTATAAGCATTTCAAAACTGAACTGATTCCACACCTGTTAGATTACTTTAACCATATTGATAAATTTAACAAATTCAAGAAAGAATCTCTAGAGGCACACAAGTCTCATACCGAAAGAAGGAAAAGACCCCACCTCCTGCGGCAGCTTCAGGCCAATTTCGCTTATTAATAATGATGTGAAGCTCTATGCCAAAATACTAGCGAATCGAATGCAGAAACTTCTCCCAAATTTGATAAATCCGGAACAAGTTGGCTTTATTAAGGGTAGAGAAGCCAAGGATAATGTGATGAGGGCAATCAACGTGATTCACCTGGCTAAACACCAGGAAATACAATTGTCGGTCCTTTCCACAGACGCGGAGAAAGCATTTGATCGCGTTGATTGGTACTTCATAGAACAAACACTCCTTAAATTTGGCTTCCCAAAAATTTTTTTACAAAAAATCCTGGCCTTATATACCACGCCCTCAGCCAGAGTCAAAGAGAATAATATACTGTCCCCCAACTTTGATATACAGAACGGTACAAGGCAGGGCTGCCCATTGTCCCCCCTACTATTCATCCTTACACTGGAAACCCTTTTACAAAAAATTAGACAATTCCCCCAAAATAAAAGGACTGAAGACTGGCACAATTGAACATAAATGTGCTGCTTATGCAGATGATATTCTATTCTTTTTGGTAAACCCAAATGACTCTATACAAGAATTGCTATCAGAACTGCGTCTCTTTAACACAATTTCTAACTTTAAAATAAATTTCTCTAAGTCCAATATAATGCATATCCTATTATCACCTGAAAACGGGACATACTAAAAAGAATGATGAAAAGGAATAAATAAAAAGAATGAGGATAATAACTTATTAGGTGTATAATATGTAGATGTCTAAAAGGTTTCTTTGGCAAGTTAGACATGGAATGAACATTATATATGAGCATTATAGGTGTGCAATGATCAGAAAACAGATTTAGATAATAGGAAAATGAAGGCATATGCCATATAACCAGGTGTATATTACGTTACCTGAGCATTATAGGTGTGGAATGATCATGAAATATCTGTAGATAATAATAGAATTAACACATATCCCATATAACCAGGTGTATATTATGTTACCTGAGCATTATAGGTGTGGAATGATCATGAAATATCTGTAGATAATAGGAGAATGAACACATATCCCATATAACCAGGTGTATATTATGTTACCTGAGCATTATAGGTGTGCAATGATCATGAAATATATGTAGATAATAGGAAAATGAAGGCATTTGCCATATAACCAGGTGTATATTATGTTACCTGAGCATTATAGGTGTGGAATGATCATGAAATATCTGTAGATAATAGGAGAATGAACACATATCCCATATAACCAGGTGTATATTATGTTACCTGAGCATTATACGTGTGGAATGATCATGAAATATCTGTAGATAATAGGAGAATGAATACATATGCCATATAACCAGGTGTATATTATGTTACCTGAGCATTATAGGTGTGGAATGATCATAAAATATCTTTAGATTACAGGACAATGTACGCATATGCCATATAACCAGGTGAATATTATGTTACCTGAGCATTATAGGTGTGGAATGATCATGAAAGATCTGTAGATAATAATAGAATTAACACATATCCCATATAACCAGGTGTATATTATGTTACCTGAGCATTATAGGTGTGGAATGATCATGAAATATCTGTAGATAATAGGAGAATGAACACATATCCCATATAACCAGGTGTATATTATGTTACCTGAGCATTATACGTGTGGAATGATCATGAAATATCTGTAGATAATAGGAGAATGAATACATATGCCATATAACCAGGTGTATATTATGTTACCTGAGCATTATAGGTGTGGAATGATCATAAAATATCTTTAGATTACAGGACAATGTACCCATATGCCATATAACCAGGTGTATATTATGTTACCTGAGCATTATAGGTGTGGAATGATCATGAAAGATCTGTAGATAATAATAGAATTAACACATATCCCATATAACCAGGTGTATATTATGTTACCTGAGCATTATAGGTGTGGAATGATCATGAAATATCTGTAGATAATAGGAGAATGAACACATATCCCATATAACCAGGTGTATATTATGTTACCTGAGCATTATACGTGTGGAATGATCATGAAATATCTGTAGATAATAGAAGAATGAATACATATGCCATATAACCAGGTGTATATTATGTTACCTGAGCATTATAGGTGTGGAATGATCATAAAATATCTTTAGATTACAGGACAATGTACGCATATGCCATATAACCAGGTGTATATTATGTTACCTGAGCATTATAGGTGTGGAATGATCATGAAAGATCTGTAGATAATAATAGAATTAACACATATCCCATATAACCAGGTGTATATTATGTTACCTGAGCATTATACGTGTGGAATGATCATGAAATATATGTAGATAATAGGGGAAGGAACACATTTCTTAGAATCAATCTTATAATCTTATAACCTTATTCAAGGTGGGAGTTGATCAGGGCTACATTGAGGGTTTTTATTTACCATGGTTAGAAAGGGGCGGACTCTAGAAATGTTCTTAACATGCAAGGGACAAGAGATTGTATATAGGAAGTGTAGTAGAGATCGGTGTCAAACATGACACACAGACAGTGAGCCTGCTGATTAGGCGTTATCTTGGTGCCGCACACTGAGAAGGAGATGTCAGATTTAGGGAGGTTAGTGGAGGGCGGGAGCAGAAGAAGTTCAGTTTTGGAAATGTTGAGTTTCAGATAGAGAGCGGATATGATATTGGAGACTGCGGTTAGACAGTCATTGGTGTTCTTTTGTACCGCAGAGCTAAGGTCGGGCTGAAGTGTATAATTGTGTGTCATCAGCATAGAGATGGTACTGGAAGCCAAGTCTGCTGATGGTCTGTCCAACAGGTGCTGGATACAGAGAGAAGAGAAGAAGACCAAGGACTGAACCCTGAAGGACCCAAACAGTGAGAGGAAGAGGGGAGAAAGTGGAGCCAGCAAATGATACACTGAAAGAGCGGTCAGAAAGATAGGAAGAGAACCAGGAGAAAGCCATGTCATTGATGCCGATGGAATGCAGCATAGAGAGTTAGGAGATGGTTGTCAACTGTGTCAAAAGCTGCAGAGAGATCAAGAAGAATAAGCAGAGAGCGGTCACCATTACGTTTTGTTGTCAGAATGCCATTGGTCACTTTGAGAGCAGTTTTTGTAAAGTGTAGGGGGTAGAAACCAGACTGTAATGGGTCTAGAAGAGAGTGGGGGGAGAGGTATCGGGTGAGGCGACAGTACACTAGGCGCTCCAGGAGTTTAGAGATGAATGGCAGGTTATAGACTGGTCTGTAGTTATTCATGCAGGATGGATCAAGAGAAGATTTCTTTAATAATGGAGTAATGATAGAGTGTTTGAAGGAGGAAGGGAAGATGCCAGAAGAGAGGGAGAGGTTGAACATTTTGGTTAGGTGAGTAGTGACTGCCGTAGAGAAACTGGAGTAGGTGTGAGAGAGTAGGGTCAGTGGTGCATGTAGTGGGATGAGAGAGAGGAGCCTGGAGACTTCTTCCTCTGTGACTGGGTCAGATATGGAGATTGAGCCGGAGGAAATATGTGGAAGAATGGGAGCAACAGCCCTTTGAGGTTGGGAGCTGATTTCCTGGATAAATGTTGTCTATTTTCTGCGTAAAGTAAGAAGCCAGATCATCAGCACAGAGGTCAGTGATGGGGCCTGCACTTTAGGAGTGAGGAGAGAGTGAAAGGTGTCAAAGAGTTTCTTTGAGTTGTTAGATAGTGAGGAGATCAGGGTGGTGAAGTAGGTTTGTTTGGCGAGGTGAAGGGCAGAGTTTCTAAGTTCTTTACTCAATTTATAGTTGATAAAGTTTTGTGCTGAGCAAGTTTTCCTCCACAGCCGTTCATAATTGAATTTTTTTTATAATAGTTACTTATGACCGTTAGCATATGAACCACTGAATTGTTAAGCACTTAAACCTTTGTTGGTGCAATATAAATAAAGATTATTATTATTATTATTATTATTATCCCAGAGATGGAGAGAGATGAAAGTATAGGGCGGTGATAGCGGGCGATGCGCAGAATGCTTGGCGCAGTGAGAAAAATAATCCATGGGGACGTTGGAAAGAGCAGAGCATGAAGTACGACCACAAAAAAAGTTTTAATGCCCAGCTTCTGAGTTAGTAAGAGAACTGTGCGATCCGCGACGCTGCTGAGAGGGGAAGTGCGCGTTGGTGAGTGCACTTGTATTGCCACTTGTAACTTATTTAAAGAGCCAGTGTCAAAAATAGAAACAACCTGTGGCAGGGAAGCAGGACTACCGGGCCATTTTATGGTTTTGTGCCAAAGCCCGTTGGGCATTTGCCCAGTTTGCCAGATTTATTTTATTTTATTTGAAAGTCAAAAGGTCAAAACATTGTTACTCTTTTGGTTGTCAGTGCTTTTTGCTTGAAATTATTATTACTATTATTATTTATTTAGAGAGCACCATTGATTCCATGCTGCTGTACACGAGAAAGGTTTACATAGAAACAAGTTATAAATACAATGAACAAACTAACAGTGACAGACCGATACAGAGGGGAGAGAGGACCCTGCCCTTGCGGTCTTACATTCTACAGGGCGATGGGGAGAGAGACAAGTAGGTTGGGTCTTCTCTGGTGGTGGTGGAGCACCAGGTCCAGTGGTGGAGGAGCACTGGGTCCTGTGGTGGAGGAGCGCCGGGTCCAGTGGTGGAGGAGCGCCGGGTCCAGTGGTGGAGGAGCGCCGGGTCCAGTGGTTGTGGAGTGCTGGGTCCAGTATTGGTGGAGCGCCGGGTCCAGTGGTGGTGGAGCACCAGGTCCAGTGGTGGTGTAGTGCTGGATCCAGTGGTGGTGGTGGAGCACCGAGATGCAGATTTGTTTCAGGGATACCATATTTATTAACATTTGCCTTTTTTATCACGTTTTTTCCACGTTTTGGGGGTCATTATGTTGAAAAAGCCAAACTTTTTGACCATGTTTTTATTTGTTGATTTTTTTTTTTATTTTTTTTTTCAGTATTCATTGAATGGGTTTTCTAGTCTAAGGTGGGCTTTGCACGTTGTGACATCGCAAGCCGATGCTGCGATGTCGCACGCGATAGTCCCCGCCCCCGTCACAGGTACGATATCTTGTGATAGCTGGCGTAGCGAAAATAATCGCTACGCCAGCTTCACATGCACTCACCTGCCCTGCGACCGTCGCTCTGGCCGGCGACCTGCCTCCTTCCTAAGGGGGCGGGTAGTGCGGCGTCATAGCGACGTCACATGGTAGGCGGCCAATAGCGGCGGAGGGGCGGAGAGGGGCAGGATGTAAACATCCCGCCCACCTCCTTCCTTCCGTAGAGCCGCCTGCGGCAGGTAAGGTGAAGTTCCTCGCTCCTGCGGCGTAACACGCAGCGATGTCTGCTGCCGCAGGAACGAGGAACAGCATCGTACCATCGCTGCAGCAAAATTATGGAAAAGTCGGAGCTTGCAATGATGATATGATAACGACGCTTTTGCGCTCGTTTATCGTATCATCTAGCATTTACACACAACGATGTCGAAAGTGACGCCGGATGTGCGTCACTTTCGATTTGACCCCACCGACATCGCACGTGCGATGTTGCAACGTGCAAAGCCGCCCTAACAGCTTTAGATGTTAGGTTGTTCTTGACATGGCAATTCTAAATATGTTAACTTTTTTTATTTTTTTTTAACCCCTTCACAAGCATTAACATACCAATATGTTTTGAGAAGGATGGTGTCCCTGACCTATGACATATACAGGTGCATCTCAATGAATTAGAATATCATCAAAAAGTTAATTTATTTCAGTAATTCAACACATGAGGTGAAGCGCATATATAGAGTCACTACAAACAGAGGAATTTATTTCATGTGTTTATTTCTGTTAATGTTGATGATTAGGGCTTACCGACATTGAAAACCTAAAGGTTATTATCTCAGAAAATTAAAGTAGGGAGGATGAAGGGTTAAAAATTGCGCTGCTGTATTCAAACATCAAAGGGTGTGTATAATACTGATTTATTAGTAAATGCGTTTCAGAGGTTCCTGGACCCTTGGTCAGGATCAATATCATATTGCCAAGTTTCTGGGAGCCCTGAAACGCGTTGACTAATAAACCAATATCCACCCTCTGATGTTTCATGGAATACAGCAGCGCGGTGTTGAACCCTTCATCCTCCCTACTCTATATGCACCACACTGGGGACTGCAGCAGCCATGATCTGCTTATATAGTGGTTGTGACTCTCACAACCATGCAAGGTGAAGCCTCTGATGCCTATTTAGGTCATACTTTATCTCTCAGACCCTTCATCCTCCCTACTTTAATTTTCTGAGATAATGACCATTGGATTTTCATTGGCTGTAAGCCATTGTCATCAACATTGACAGAAATAAGTACATGAAATAGATCCCTCTGTGTGTAATTACTCTATATAATATATGTGTTTCACTTTATGTATTGAAACATAATATACACCTGGTTATATGGCATATGCATTCATTTTCCTGTAATGTACATATATTTCATGTTCATTCCACACCTATAATGCTCAGGTAATATAATATACACCTGGTTATATGGCAAATGCGTTCATTCTCCTATTATCTACAGATATTTCATGATCATTCCACACCTATAATGCTCAGGTAACATGGTAACATAATATACACCTGGTTATATGGCATATGCGTTCATTCTCCTATTATCTACATATATTTCATGATCATTCCACACCTATAATGCTCAGGTAACATAATATACACCTGGTTATATGACATATGCGTTCATTCTCCTATTATCTTCAGATATTTCATGATCATTACACATCTATAATGCTCATATACAATGTTCATTCCATGTCTAACGTGCCCAAGAAACCTTTTATACATCTACATAATACACCTAATAAGTTATTATCTTCATTCTTTTTATTTATTCCTTTTCATCATTCTTTTTAGTATGTCCCCCTGAAAACAAAGAAAAGCTGTCTACTCTCTCTCCCTTTAAAGAATGTTCCTCCATCACTTATTTAGGTACAAAGCTCAGTAATTCTTCCAATCACCTTTACAAACTCAACTTTATGCCCTTTCTAAAGTCAGTAGAATCCTCCCTGATGTCATGGAAAGACGCCCCGATTTCCTGGTTTGGTAGAATTAATCTGATAAAAATGATAATTCTACCCAAAGCTCTTTACCTTTTACAAACCCTCCCAATAGATATCCCTCAACAATTTTTTTTTAAAAATGAATGCTATAATATCAAAGTTTGTATGGGCAGGGAAAAGTCATAGGATTAAACACAAAATTCTAGTAAATCTGAGACATAGAGGAGGTCTTGACCTTCCAGATTTCGAAAAATATAGGACAGCAGCACATATAGCAAGAGTGGTTGAGCTTCAGTCCCATACATCAACAAAACTTTGGACGATACTTGAATTGAGCGATTTACATAGAGGATTTCTACATTACTTGTGGCCTACTTCCTTTAACAAATTCAAATACAACAGTATCACAAATCCTTATACCATAACAACTCTCAAATTTTGGCATAAAACAAATGAAAAAATGAATCTGATACAAAGGATCTGCAAAGCCACTCCTATTCTTCACCTAATCCCCAATAGCTACAGATCACTCAAGAAAAAACTCAGCCACCTGGATCAATATAAAACCATGCCAATACAGTCATTAATAGACAAAAAGGACTCACTGAATAAAGGTAAACTTAATGCACTTATTTCCACACTAAAGCTGGAGAAAGTAGATATTCAGATCCTACAAGATACGATAAATCTACACCTTCCAGATATCTCTTCCTCAACTACGGACCCACCATTACTCAAACTCTTTCTAAACACAACAAAGGATGAAAAAATAATATCCAAAATACATAAAAACTTATCCCAAGATGTTGATGTTCCAGACTTTTTGAACAAATGGGAAACAGAATTAAATACAAAATTCCTCCAAGAAGAAATCCAAATAATTCTAGGGAACATTCACTCCCTCACTACTTCGGTGAGGTTTCAAGAATTAAACTACAAAATAGTCTCAAGATGGTATAAAACTCCAATTATATTAAATAAAATAAACAGCTCAATTTCCCCACTCTGCTGAAGATGTGAATCTGAACTAGGTACCCTGTCACATATCTGGATGAAATGCTCAAAAATCCAAAATTACTGGGAAAAAATTAGAGACCATATTAAAAAGGTGACCAATGCGGAAATACCCTTATCCTCCTAATTCATTCTCCTCAACTTAGATCCCTCAAAGTCACTCCTTAGGAAAAATTCTCTGTTACCACAAATACTTAATGCTGCTAAAATAGTCATAACAAGACATTGGAAGAGTGAAGAGCCACCCTCATTTAAAGAATGGATCAGAGAAATAGTTAAGACAGGTACACTTGAAAAAAATCAGACTGTCAAAAATCAAACATGGAAAAGATTTAAATGACTGGGAGGTTTGGCTAAATGCATCGTTATCATACTAAGAAGTTAGTTGAAAAGTTGTCTGATCAGCATGCAATGAGAAGTCTCATTTCGATAAAAAAAAAAACAAAACAGAAAACGTAGCAGGTTTTATTTTGTTTTCTTCTTTGTCTTTGCTCCTGTTGCTCCCCCTTTCTTATCTTACTCTCTCACGTATTATACCCCTATATTCTTCCGTATAATTCTCCCCCCCATCCACTTCCACCTTCTTTTTCTTACATCCCCTTTTCTTTATTCCTGAAACCACCTGACAGTGTTATAAGTTGTTAATATACTTAATTTTTTTTTTCTGAATCCACATTGTCATAATTTGTAAGAAAGTGTCATGATGGTTCCCTACCCATCTATGTTGTATTCTAAAATGTAAAAAAAAGAATTTAAAAAAAAAAAATTTTGGCCAAGATAAATCCATAAATTGTGGCTGCATTCCAGGAATGTCCTATAGCCCACCTACACTTTGTTCTGACCCTGTGTATGGCAAGCTTGATCAGATTAGGAAATATGCTAATCATTTATTAAATTATTGCAGCTACAAGTGCTATATCAGCTATGGGGAAGATAGCAGGTCAGACAGATTTGAAGGAAATGCTGTTGGAGGAAAACTGTTCTGCTACAGATCTGCTCAGCGTAGCAGCACAAATAGCACTAAATGTAAGTAGAAAAATAAAGACTTATAACATTACAAATATTAGTTTTCCAATTTCTAAGTTCTCTGTATTTTGGTACAGTATGTTATTATACTCCTAGGATTTTGATTGATGTAGACCTTTTCCATTTCGGTCATTAATCAATATCTATGTATTCTTACTAACAAAAGTAGTAAGTAAGCAATATATATAATATACAGAGTGTATGTGTGTGTGTGTGTGTGTGTATCTAATATATAAAGCTGTGTGTGTGTGTGTGTGTGTGTGTGTGTGTGTGTGTGTATGTATGTATGTATGTATGTGTGTGTGTATGTCAGGGATTGGCATCTGCACCGTCGCAGCTACAGCCACAAAATTTTGCACACTCACACTTCTGGACCCCGAGAACGTCATAGTCTATGTTTTGAGGGGAAATTTTAACCCCGCTCTTTACAGTTATTCACCAAAAAACCTGCCTCCATTAAAGCAAATGGAGCTGGGAGCCACAGTGCAGCCAGAACTTCAGAAGAATGTGCAGCCACACAGACAGGGAAAGAGGCAGACACAGACAGGGTAAGAAACAGACATAGACAGGGTAAGAGACAGACACAAAGAGACAGACTCAGACAAAGAGACAGACTAACAGGGAAAGAGACAGACAGGGAAAGAGAGAGACAGGTTAAGAGACAGGGAAACAGACAGACAGGGAAAGACAGGGAAAGAGACAGACAGGGAAAGTGACAGAGATAGACAGACAGGGAAAGAGACGGACAGACCAAGAGATAGAGAGAGAGACAGAGATATATATATACAGGGGGGAGACAGACATTATAATTACATTTATATAGATTTGTTTTGTGTTTTATGTGTGCAGAATACATTTTTGGTAATACATTCTATTTTGTTAACAGCAGTTATTAACCCGGGCGAAGCCGGGTAGTGCAGCTAGTATATATATATATATATATATATATATATATGTGTGTATGTATGTATGTATATGTGTATATACATATATATATATATATATATATATATATATATATATATATATATATATATATGTATATATATATATATATATATATATATATATATATATATATGTATGTATATATATATATATATATATATATATACAGTGCCTACAAGTAGTATTCAACCCCCTGCAGATTTAGCAGGTTTGATAAGATGCAAATAAGTTAGAGCCTGCAAACTTCAAACAAGAGCAGGATTTATTAACGGATGCATAAATCTTACAAACCAACAAGTTATGTTGCTCAGTTAAATTTTAATAAATTTTCAACATAAAAGTGTGGGTCAATTATTATTCAACCCCTAGGTTTAATATTTTGTGGAATAACCTTTGTTTGCAATTACAGCTAATATTCATCTTTTATAGGACCTGATCAGGCCGGCACAGGTCTCTGGAGTTATCTTGGCCCACTCCTCCATGCAGATCTTCTCCAAGTTATCTAGATTCTTTGGGTGTCTCATGTGGAATTTAATCTTGAGCTCCTTCCACAAGTTTTCAATTGGGTTAAGGTCAGGAGACTGACTAGGCCACTGCAACACCTTGATTTTTTCCCTCTTGAACCAGGCCTTGGTTTTCTTGGCTGTGTGCTTTGGGTCGTTGTCTTGTTGGAAGATGAAATGATGACCGATCTTAAGATCCTTGATGGCGGAGCGGAGGTTCTTGGCCAAAATCTCCAGGTAGGCCGTGCTATCCATCTTCCCATGGATGCGGACCAGATGGCCGGGCCCCTTGGCTGAGAAACAGCCCCACAGCATGATGCTGCCACCACCATGCTTGACTGTAGGGATGGTATTCTTGAGGTCATATGCAGTGCCATCCAGTCTCCAAACTTCACGTGTGTGGTTGGCACCAAAGATCTCGATCTTGGTCTCATCAGACCAGAGAACCTTGAACCAGTCTGTCTCAGAGTCCTCCAAGTGATCATGAGCAAACTGTAGACGAGCCTTGACATGACGCTTTGAAAGAAAAGGTACCTTACGGGCTCGTCTGGAACGGAAACCATTGCGGTGGAGTACGTTACTTATGGTATTGACTGAAACCAATGTCCCCACTGCCATGAGATCTTCCCGGAGCTCCTTCCTTGTTGTTCTTGGATTAGTGTGGCGCCCCTGAGGCTTCCGTCGCCACAGGTCATTGCACCCCATCCAGCGGTGTGATGCCCCATTCTCAGAGAGAAAGAGAGTGAACTCCGGTCACCTGGTAAATCCACACTACACCCATTGTTAGGTACATACTGGGACCAGGGAAAGTGGCAGTTACCCCCCCATGCTGCATGCTGGGAGGGGCCGTAAGACCCATCCCTGCTCCTATAGGGTACAGCTTAGCAACTGGGGAGGTGGGAGGAGCCATCTGAGAGCAGACACAGAGAGGAAGGTCAAGTTAGTCCAGTCTACCTCAGGGAGGGAGAGAGTGAGGAGCCAGCATGTAGTTGGGGAAGAAGAACGAGAGAAAGGAGGGAGGAGGAGGCCTGCTGGAGGCAGGCAAGGAGGAGAAAAGAAAGAAAGAAAGA
>NW_027445390.1:0-5000 GCF_048569485.1 Anomaloglossus baeobatrachus | reverse complement strand
ACAGAATAAGGCAATTATATATATAGATATATATATATATATATATATATATATATATATATATATATATATATATATTGTGGTAAAGCCACTCACTCAGCCATAGGGGATGAAACAGGAACACCTCACTGGTCGATTTTCACCTGGTTTATTCTTAGCAGACAGAGTCCATAAACAGGAAGAGAGCACTCCTCTCTCCAGCACAGAAAAATACACAGGCCAAACAGGAGACCCTGGGTGTGTCCAGAGGCCTGGCTTTTACCTCTGGGACCACACCCCGAGGTGGAGATATGGTGAACAGCCATTCCACCCATCTCATTAGCTGTTCACAGCAAACCCGGCCCAGGTAATACCGATTAACCCTCTCAGTACCTATTGTGCTGGAGTATTACATCCGGGTTTACATCACTGAATGCAGAAGTCGCAGCGACACGTATCTCCCCTCGTGCACAGCACCAGTGATCACATCACATATTCCCCGCCTCTGCCCAAAGCCGGGGGCATGGGCACTGTCAACCACTAAACAGGGGAGCCGCGACAGGGCATCTGCATTCCCATGTAACTTCCCAAACCTATGTTCTACATGGAAGGCAAAATCCTGGAGGGCTAGAAACCACCTGGTCACCCTACCATTCTTTCCCTGACTACTGCTCAACCACTTCAGGGGTGCGTGATCCGACACAAGCCGGAATTTACGGCCTAGCAGATAGTATTTCAGAGAGTCCACTGCCCACTTAATAGGCAGGCATTCCTTTTCCACAATGGCATAGTTCTTCTCACAAGAGGAAAGTTTCCTACTCAGGTAAAGCACGGGATGTTCCTCGCCATTTATTTCCTGCGACAGTACAGCTCCCAACCCGACCTCCGAAGCATCCGTCTGCAGCACAAACTTTTGTAAAGTCATGTGCCACCCGGACTGGCTGTCGACACAAAACAGATTTCAAGTCCTGGAATGCCACCTCCGCCTCAGAAGTCCACTTGGCCATGGATGGCTTCACAGCCTTGAGGAGATCAGTCAGCGGAGCGGCCCTCACAGCAAACTTCGGCACAAACCGGCGGTAGTATCCGACGATTCCCAGAAATGCCCTAACCTGTTTTTTAGAGAGTGGTCGTGGCCAATTCTGGATCGCCTCCACTTTATTTACTTGTGGCTTAATTAGGCTCCTACTGACAACATAGCCCAGGTACCTGGCCTCCTCCTTCAATATGGCGCACTTCTTCGGGTTTATGGTAAATCCCGCCTTCCTCAATGCATCCAGCACCGCCTGGACCCTCTGCAGATGACTCCCCAAATCCGGGGTGAAGATCACAATATCATCCAGATAAGCCACGGCATACTTCTTATGAGAAGCTAGGATCCGGTCCATGGCCCTCTGGAAGGTGGCTGGGGCTCCCTGTAACCCAAACGGCATCCTGATGTACTGAAAACATCCGTCAGGTGTAGAGAAAGCAGTCTTCTCCTTGGCCGCTTGAGACAGGAGTATTTGCCAGTACCCTTTCATCAGGTCAAGAGTAGTAATATACCTGGCTGGCCCAAGCCTTTCAATGAGCTCATCGGATAAGCATCGAATTTTGAGACTTCGTTTAACTTGCGGTAGTCATTGCAAAATCGCCATTCTCCATCTGGCTTTGGCACAAGGACGATAGGACTAGACCAGCCACTTCTTGATTCCTCAATCACGCTGAGGCTCAGCATCCTCTTCACCTCTTTTGAGATCACTTCTCGGCGGGCTTCGGGGATCCAGTACGGTTTCAGATGTACTCTCACGTGTGGTTCCGTCAGAACATCATGTTCCACGACCTGCGTACACCCCGGCAATTCTGAAGAGATCTCGATTTTGATAAAGCAACTCCCGACACTGCTGCTTTTTAGCCCTTGACAGCGTCTCTGCCACTGTGACGTCCTCAATATCAGCGTCTACCTGGGCATCTAGGCACGGGGCTTCCACCGCTTCCCTATCTCGCCAGGGCTTAATCAGATTAACATGGTACACCTGGTAGGGCTTCCTTCTACCTGGTTGGTGGATCTTATAATTCACCTCTCCCATTTTCTCGACCACTTCATAGGGTCCCTGCCACTTGGCTAGAAATTTACTTTCCATAGTAGGGATCAGCACCAGTACACTGTCACCAGGGCTAAACTGTCTCACCCTGGCAGATCGATTATACTCTCGCCTGTGCCTCTTGAGCCCGGAGAAGACTCTCTTTCACGATGGGTATCACCTCAGCCATCCTTTCTTGCATCTGGGCCACATGCTCAATGACACTTCTATGGGGGGTAACCTCTACTTTCCAGGTTTCTTTGGCTATGTCCAGCAACCCTCGGGGATGTCGACCATATAAAAGTTCAAAGGGAGAGAACCCGGTAGAGGCTTGTGGAACTTCCCTGATAGAAAAGAGCAAGTATGGAAGCAGGCAGTCCCAATCTTGGCCATCCTTCTCCACAACCTTCTTAAGCATGGACTTTAAGGTCTTATTGAATCTCTCCACGAGGCCGTCTGTCTGCGGGTGATAGACCGAAGTCTTCAGTTGTGTAATTCGCAGCGCTTTACACAGTTCTCTCATGACTTTCAACATAAAGGGAGTCCCTTGGTCTGTCAGGATCTCCTTTGGCAGACCGGTCCGAGAGAAGATATGGATAAACTCCCTGGCTATATTCTTAGAGGAACAATTTCTCAATGGCACCACCTCAGGGTATCGAGTCGCATAGTCCAAAACCACTAAGATATACTGGTGTCCTCTAGCGGATTTTACCATGGGGCCCACAAGATCCATGGCAATACGGTCAAACGGGACCTCTATTATAGGTAATGACACCAGGGGACTTTGAAAGTGTGAAACCGCTGCAGTTAGCTGGCAGGTGGGACAGGATCTACATTAATTAAGAATCTCTCGATGACACCCCGGCCAGTAGAACCTCCGAAGAATCCGCTCCCATGTTTTATCCAACCCCAGGTGACCACCCAGGACATGAGAATGGGCCATGTCTAACACCCAGCGTCTATAAGGCCCTGGTACCAATAGTTGCTCAATTATCTCCCCTCTAACCTGGGTAACCCGATATAACAATTCCCCATTTACAGCAAAGTGGGGGTATCTGGTGTCAGCCCCCGGCTCTTGAGCAACCCCATTTATGACAGTCACATTTTAAATGCCCCCTTTAGTGTTAGGTCCCTCATTTGCACAGTCCCAAAGTTCCCTTCGGAAATGGCCAACTCCGGCATGTCAACCTCCTGGGACTCTGCCTCATCCTCATCGCCCACCAACACACATAGGGGGAATTCATTCGTCTCCGACTGAAAGGAAGTCTTATCATCGAGGGCTACTTCTCCGTTATCTGAGACACAGGGTTCCACCCCTTTATTGAACAACTCCCAGAACAAAGCAAAGTCTCGCCCTATTATAACTGGGTGCAGCAGATCTTTTACCACTCCAACCTCATGAGACTCTGACCCACAAGACGTTTTTATAGTCACAGCGGCTACAGGGTAGTCCTTGGCATCCCCATGAATACAGCGGACGCCCACCCTCTTCCCAGGAATCAGCTGGTGTGGAAGTGTGTCCCTCACGAGGGTCGCCAAACTCCCGGAGTCTAAAAGTCCCACTATTCTGGTACCGTTGACTTATACGAGACACGCCTGTGGCCCCTCACTGGCTTGACTGTCCACACTGCAGGCTGGGTATGCATAATAGGACGAGCGCCGACCCATGCTGCAGTCCATCGGCTCAGTGGTCAAGGGAAAATGGGCAGCAATGTGACCAGGTCCCTGGCACCTCCAACAGATATTACTAACTGGGGGTTTTTGCATGCCTCCCCTTTCCACTTGGGACCTTGGATTCCCCCCTCCCGTGGCTCTTGTACTCTTCTTTTGGGCATCACTCCCTGAAGGAACCCCCCAATAGGGAACTGGTAAGTCCCGTGGCTTCCCCCGGGAACTCTCTACCACCTTGTACCTCTCCAATAGTCCAATCAGGTCATCTGCATTCGATGGGTTCCCCTGGGCAACCTAAGTCTGCACTGGCTTTGGAAGGGAGTGAATAAACCTGTCCATGACGTCCCGCTCCACCATCTGCGCTGGGGTGGATGACTCTGGCTGCAACCATTTTTGTACCAGATGCAATAAGTCAAACATTTGCGAGCGAGGGTGTTTGTTGCCATTAAATGCCCACTGGTGGACCCGTTGTGCCCTAACAGTCATACTCACACCCAGGCGTGCCACAATCTCAGCCTTTAGTTTGTCATACTCCTTAGCGTCCTGTAAAGCCAGATCATAATAGGCTTTTTGTGGCTCTCCACTTAAATATGGCGCCAATATTTCCGCCCACTGCTCCGGCGGGAGTTTTTCTCATTCAGCAACTCTCTCAAACACAGACAAGAAGGCCTCAACATCATCCCCCGGAGTCATCTTTTGCATCGCTCGTCTTACCGCTTTCCGGATGTTAGTGTCATCACCTGGACTGGTCGCTCTGCCACAGATTACCTCCGCTAGGACGTCTATCTGCTTCTGCTGTTGTTCATGTTGTTGCTGGAGCTGTTGCTGAGCCAATTGCTGCTGCTGTATCAACAGCTTGTTCGTCTCCTGCTGGGCCTGCTGCTGCTGTTGTTGTGCCATCACCAGGTGCTTAATCAGTTCCTCCATGGTGTCTGACCATGTTCCCTGGCTCATGGCTGCCTTCACCCAGGACATCCAGCTCCTCTGTAGCAGATATAAACGGCCCCGGGATGCTTGCCCGCAATCTGCACCACTTGTGGTAAAGCCACTCACTCAGCCGTAGGGGATGAAACAGGAACACCTCACTGGTCGATTTTCACCTGGTTTATTCTTAGCAGACAGAGTCCATAAACAGGAGGAGAGCACTCCTCTCTCCAGCACAGAAAAATACACAGGCCAAACAGAAGACCCTGGGTGTGTCCAGAGGCCTGGCTTTTACCTCTGAGACCATACCCCGAGGTGGAGATATGGTGAAAAGCCATTCCACCCATCTCATTAGCTGTTCAC